>NW_003852475.1:1548569-1550569 GCF_000181295.1 Otolemur garnettii | reverse complement strand
TTCTTCATTTAATATTTTATCTCTTTTACTCTGATAAAACAATTTAATGTATTGTTTCCCAGTGCTCTTGTTTTGCAGAGTGTGTTTTATACTTATAACTTAAATTTCTCAAGAATTTTTTTGTGTATGATGTGAAATAGAGTTCTAATGGACTTTCCTTTTACCTGCAAAGCAAAAATCCTAATATAATTTACTGAATAAAGTAATTTACTGGTTAACATATATTTTTTTCTCTATTTACCTAAAAAATTATTAATTTATCATAATATTAATCATAACATTATCATAATAAATATTAATTATCATAATTAAGTTCACGGTACTATTTCTGGACTATTTCTAGGTGTAGTATTCTATTCTGTGGTGATAATTTATTGTATCTGTGCTAGTGACAATTTGCTTACTGCTTTGGTGATAGCATTTAAAAGCATGTTTTAACATCTTGTAGGACAAAACTTTTTTTTTTTTGAGACAGTCTCATTTTGCCACCCTCAGTACAGTGCTCTGGTGTCATAGCTCATAGTGACATCAAACTCTAGGGGACAAGTGATTCTCTTGCCTCAGCCTCCCTAGTAGCTGGGACTACAGGCACCTGTCACAGTGCCAGGCTATTTTTGGAGATAATGTCTCACTCTTCCTCAGGCTGGTCTGAAACCTGTGAGCTCAGGCAATCCACCCACTTCAGCCTCCCAGATTACAGGTGTGAGCTACTGGGCCCAGCCTAGAACAAAAGTTTCTTAAAGGTTTTTGAATATTATTGCACATTAATTATCTCATATGAACTTTAGAGTGATTTTTTTTGGTGATTCTTCCCAAAATATCCCAAGATAACATCTTAGAATTATGTCATTTATATGTTACTTTGGGAATAATCATCACTTTCATTATAATACCTATATTCAAATATATAATGTTTGTACCATTTATTCATATATAACCTTTTAAAATTTCTATCACATAGATTTTCTTTGAATTCTTCTAGCAAAATCCATCCCTGAGCATTTAAGAATTTCAGAATTTTTCCTATAATTTTTATTCCTATTTCAACATAGTATAAGTAAGGATGATTCTTTTTTTTTTTTTTTTTTGAGACAGAGTCTCATTATGTCATCCTTAGTAGAGTGCTGTGGCGTCACAGCAACCTTAAACTCTTGGGCTTAAGCAATTTTCTTATCTTAGCCTTACAAGTAGCTGGGATTTCAGGTGCCTGCTACAATGCCTGGCTGCTTTTTTGTTGTTGTTGTCATTGTTGCTTAGCAGGCCCCAGACAGGGTCAAAACCTCCAGTCCCAGCATATGTGGCTGACACCCTAACCACTGAACTACGGGAGCGAAGCCAAGGATGATTTTTTTTTAATGTTCATCTAATTTTTAGTTGCCTTACTATATAGTTAATATAAAAAGTAATAAATTCAATTGATAGATTTTTTTTAAATGTTGTATATTTTCACAGCTAAAGTAAATTATATTTCATCATAGCATATTATAATTTTATTACAAGGCAGAATACAGTTTGTTAACATTCTATTTAAAATATTTACATTTAATTTTACAAATGAAATCAATTTCTTTTTCTATGCTAGTTTCATCTGGTTTTGGTATTAGGATCTGCTGACTTAATAAGGCTAATTGTGAAAATTTTCACCTTTTTCTCTTCTCTAGTACAAATTAAATTATGGGAATTATGTATTTCTTGAAATCCAACTATAATATCATATTTGCCTATTTTAAAGCCATAGATCTTAGCAACATTTTTATTACCTTCTTTTGTATACTTCATTCTTATACTTCCTTTTGTGTTAATTTTGGTCATTTATATTTTGTTTGGAAAGTGACATTTTCCGATCCAATGTCAGAGAATCACACAGTCTTCTCATTTTTTAAACCATTTCCCTACTTGTGTAGGTCTCATGTCTTAATCTTTTGTTATGGGCTTTAATTTTTGTTCCTTCATCAGAATGCCAGAGAGCGGCCTATTTATTTGTCTTTTCTTTTTTCTTT
>NW_003852475.1:1475909-1547870 GCF_000181295.1 Otolemur garnettii | reverse complement strand
AGGCAGCGCCCTGCTTAATATTTTTTTTCCTATTCCCATTTCCCATCCAGGCTGCCACATTTATATGTAGTTGTCACATCTCAGGTTCCTTCTGGCTATGACAGCTTTTCAGTCTTTTCTCATTTTTGATGACTTTGACAGTTTGGGTGAGAACTGGTAAGAAATCTTTAGGATGCTCCCATCATTGTCAGTCTGATTTGTGTTTTTATCGGGTTGCTCTTGCTAGTGTTCTCAGTGTTGTGTTGAATGGAAGCAGTGGGAGTGGGCATCTTTGCCTAGTACCTGATCTTCCATGGAAAGCATTCAGTTTTCTCCATTGAGTATATTAACTGTGGGCTTTCATAGCTGGCCTCCATGATGTGGAGGTACATAATCCTTTTATAACTAATTTCTCGAGAGTTTTTTTAAATGAAGAAAAGACGTTGAACTTCGTCAAATTCTTTTCTCTGCATCTATTAAAATAATCATGTCACTTTTATCTTTCATTCGGTCAATGCTGTGTATCACATGGATCGAAGTGCATATGTGAAACATTCTTACCTCCTGGGGATAAATACCACTTGGTCATGATGTAGAATCTTTGTCTGGCTTTGCTATCAGGTGATACTGGACTTTTTTTTTTGGCTGGGGCTGGGTCTGAACCTGCCACCTCCAGCATATGGGGCCGGTGCCCTACCCTTTTGAGCCACAGGCGCTGCCCCTGGACTTTTTTTTTACTTAATTTTTATTAAATCATAACTGTATACATGTATGGGGTATAATATGATGATTTTATATACAATGTGGAATGCTTAAATCAAACTAATAAACATCACCATCATCTTATTTTTGTGATAAGACTTTTATAATATACTCTTAGTTGTTTTGAAATGCACCCTTGCATTGTGCACCTTAGGTGAGATCCTGCCAAATACCCTCCCTCCACTAGCCCTCACCCCTCCCCTCTCCCTTCCTCAACCCTCTTTCTTTCTGGACTGTCTTTGTGTTTTATAAGTGTTTATATATTGGTTTCATAGTAGTATTGAGTACTATCAGGTGATACTGGACTTGTAAAATGAATTTGGAAGTATTTTCTCCACTTCTGTTTCTTTGTAAGAGCTTAAGAAGTCTGAATATGTAGGGCATGTATTTTCAGCCTTCTTTTTAAAATAAAAGCATTTAAGGTTATACAGTTAGGTCTGGGTTTAGCTACATCCCAGTTTTTATATGAAGTGTTCTCCATTGTTGTACTTACATCGAAAAAACTTGTACCTTGTATTTTTATTGCCTTTTTCTGATCCTTGGTTTGGTTAGAATACTATTTTTTAATTTAAAAGCACTTAAGAGTTTCTGTGCTTTTTTTTTTCTTCTCATTTACTTTGGAGAATTTTCGGTGTTTTCTTTGCGGCCATGTACATAATCACTTTCTGTGAATTTATGTCCCACAAGCTTAAAGACTGTGCATTTTCTGTTCAAAGTGTACAAGATATCCACCTACATACACATAAATAAAAACTTCGTACTCAGTCCTCTCTGGCTCTCCATTTGAAATATTTAGAATTTTGGTTTCAGAATCTCACTGTATTTTCTGTGATAATATGCATCTTCTGTTTCGGGGGGGAATGTTAATGCTCTTATTATTGCAATTCACTAATTATGGTCAAGCATTCGATTTCAGTTATCTTCTAGTAATTCTTTGCTTATCCTTTCTTTGTCCTTTGCTCTCTTTCTCCCTTTTGCCACAAGGGATCAGTTTCTGTTGTTCTGTAGGCCTGAAAAGCTCTCCCTGTAATCATAATCCTTCATCTTCTTGTTTTCTGATAGAATCCATATGCTGACTGCTCTTCCCAAAATTATTTTACAAAGAGAAATCAAATACATACTGTTTTTTAACTTGCTTAACTTCAGACTAATATGTCCAAGTACCAATTTCTTTTCTACATAGGTGTTTTTTAGCCTCTCAAACCTCACATTCCAAAATAGACCTCTTGACCTGTGTGTTAGAAAATCACTCTTTCTCCATCTTCCCCTATGCAGTGTATTTCAGATGTTAACCGTTAAAACCTAGGAGTAACCCTAGGTTTGATCCCCTAGCCAGGAAGATATTCAGAACAGAGGATGGCATCTGCCCCTGTGCATAGAGCAGAATTTCCTCAGACCCTCTCTGCTCTACTCTTCAAAGTGGATCCAGGCATCCTATGTGGTTCCCTTGTAGGAAAGCCATCTATCTAATCATTGGCCTCATTTAGGTTAACTATATTTTATAGTCTCCTTAACTATGAAGTTAAAATTCACAAGATCCAGAGAACATAAATTAAGATAATGTCTTTAATTTTCTTTGTCAAATGCTTTAACTCACAAGAAAGTTTTTATTTTTATGACTGTATCAAACATTTTTATGTAGGCTTGTTTCCTCTCCCCCTAGGCTTAAGCAAATTCTAAAACAGACTTTTAAAGCTGTTAGGTGCCTGGGTGCCACCAGGGATTGTTACAAAAATTCAGGGTTTGATTCAGGAAGTCCAGTGCAGCCAGGTGTGTTTCTATTTTTTTTTTTTTTGGAGACAGAGCCTCAAGCTATCCCCCTGGGTAGAGTGCCATGGCATCACAGCTCAGCAATCTCCAACTCCTGGGCTCAAGCGAGTCTCCTGCCTCTGCCTCCCAATTAGCTGGGACCACAGGCACCTGCCACAATGCCTGGCCATTTTTTAGTTGCAGCCATCATTGTTGTTTGGCGGGCCCGGGCTGGGGATTCGAACCCACCACCTTAGGTATATGTGGCTGGTGCCTTAGCTGCTTGAGCCACAGGCGCCGATCTGGTGTGTGTCTATTTTTGAAAAGCTCCTGGGCTCTGGTGCCTGTACCTCAGCGGCTACGGTGCCAGCCACATACACTGGAGCTGGCAGGTTCGAATCCAGCCCAGGCCTGCCCACCAACAATGACAACTATAACCAAAAATATCTGGGTATTGTGGTGAGTGCCTGTAGTCCTAGCTGCTTGGGAGACTGAGGCAAGAGAATCGCTTAAGCCCAAGACTTTGAGGTTGACGCCACAGCACTCTACCGAGGGTGACATACATAGTGAGACTCTGTCTCAAAAAAAAAAAAAAAAAAAAAGAAAAAGCAAAGCAAAGCAAAGCAAAGCTTCTGGTAATGTCAATATTACTAGGTCTATGTACTATACTTTAAAGTACTTCTGGATTTTTTTTTAATTTTTTTATGCATTTTAGTTTCTGAATTTCACCAAAAAATAAAATATCTATTTTTTTGGACACTTTTTTCTTTATATCAGACTTTTCACTCACTTTGAAAACTCATTATTAAGCCTAGCCATAAATCATTTTTGTTTCAAAAAGTCAATTTTAAAGAATCAGAATGTGTTAACTCAGATAAGATACAAAATAATCCATGATATAATATGATGTCAGTTCCCCAGATGGAGTTAGCATCACTAACATCTAGTAGCAAGTTGGGTGACCATCTCTGTCTGCTCAGGACTTTTCTAGGTTTAGCACTGAAAGTGACACCTATTAGAAACTTGAGACCTGAGCAAACGGGGACAGTTAGTAGTAGCATCGAAAGGACTCCTTTGTGACCCATGACAAATTAAAGGCTCCCAAAGTGACTATTTTAAAAGGCATAACATTCCCTGACAACCGTGAGTTTTGGTGTGTCTTTAACACATCAACCACTTTTCCTTAGGTGAGTCTCCTGAGAGCTGAGCAGAGCAGGTTAGGCCCTAATCACCAGATTAAGTGACTTGTCCAGGATCACAGTGTGTTAACTGTGGCTTCAAATTCTTTATACTTTCCACCCATGAGAGTGCAATGCCACTCCTTTCTGCAACAGAAGACTGTTTGTAAAATTGGATTTGGGGTGATTGATCTTGCTTTAGAACTTCTAAGACTTCTTATTGAAAACAAAAATAATAACCAAATGACAACCCTCCTTTCTTTCTTTCTTTTTTTTCATTTTGTAAAGCTGAGTACACAGAGATAAATGGAACACATTTTAAATATTCTGTCTTTTGAAAGTTCAAGTTCCTCATGGTTTACCCATTCTCCTCGAAATGTCAAGTGACGCTGGGTTTTGTCCATGCACTGATAAGTTATCTCACCGGCAATGATACTCATGATATAATGAAAAATTTAACTCACATGTCCTCAATTTACTAAAATTGCCTTTAAAAACAAACAAGTTTCCGATAGCACCTTGTCCATTGAGTGTGATTACAAGATACACGTCAAAAAGCTATTCTAATTAGACACAGAAATCCCTGGGTGTTTGGCACTTAGGAGTAACAATCATTCCATTAATCATGTATGATATTCCTAATGCCAAGTGTGTCATCTGTTATTAAGCAAAAAGGATTCTGAAAAAGTCTTGGTTTAAAAAAAAAAAGAAGGTGGTGAAACTTCACTTGGGTTTTGTGGGCGTATCCCTGGCCTGAAACTGCTCCCGCCCAGGGTGTGAAGGAGGGTGTGGGGCAGTCGCTGAATGACTGAGAAAGGTCTGGAGCCACAACTGAGTAGTAGGCATTAGCCATGGGTCACTGGTGTTCACTGGAGTGGTGGCGGCGTCAGTTAGCATTTGTCACAACCCTAAATACCTTGTAGTAAAATCTCGCAACAGACTGTAAAGGTTGGCCTGGGAAGCCGGTGGAGTGCGCGCAGCTCCGGAACACTGTCTGAGAAACTGACTAATGGCCCTGCTTCCCTGCAGAGAGGCTCCTGAGCTTGGAACGTGTCCCAAATTAGATGTACTGAGAGTCCCCAGGCTGTGTTTTGCAATTCAAATATACCAGCACCTTCCCTGGCAGCCTCTTAGCCTCCCCAGTGGTGGGGTGCTTTGAATGTTCTCAGTAAATGCAGGTCTTTGTTCTTTGGAGCAGGACGCTGAAGCAAGTTTTGGTAGAAAAGGGTTGTGTCTGGTATATTGGAGAGCTGTGCTTTGGAGGCAAATTCAAACTTTGAAAAAAAAAATCCCAGAGTCAGTAGCTTTTGAGGCTTGTGATTATGGATGAAGTTAAAGATTGTGGGTTAGTACTGCCCTGGGGCTCTGCATGTCTGTCTTTGTTATTTAAAAAAGCAATCAACAGTTCATTAAGTGTCAGGAGATGTTGTGTTGGAAAAGTCATGGGGTTTTTAAGAGGGTGTCTGAGGGATCCCTGCTTCCCTTTGACTAAGCCTGTTTGTCCCCCATTAATTTCTTTGACCAGGGAAGAATGTTACTCTGTGGCCTGAATTGAAAATGGGTCACAGGCAATTCCTTTATTTGCTGGGGTTATGTGCTGTTTCAAATCTCTGAAGAATCACCCATGTTTCTAACACCAAAGGATCCAGAGGATACAGCCAACTGTCCCTGTTGAGACATGGTTGTTCTAAGGTTCTCTCTTAGAAATAGCTGAAGATATACACATCAAGTAAAATGAGGAAGAGCTGTCCTCTTTGGATTAATATTCTTTTTTTTAATTAAATTGATTCAGAGTCTTACTTTGTTGCCCTCTGTAGAATGCTGTGGTGTCATAGCTCATGGCAACCTCAAACTCTTGGGCTCAAGCGATTCTCTTGTTTCAGCCTCCCAAGTAGCTAGGACTACAAGTGCCAGCCACAGTGCTGGGCTTTGTTTTTGTTTGTTTAGCAGGCTCGAGCTGGATTCAAACCCACCAGCCCTGGTGCATGTGGCCGGTGCCCTAACCACTGAGATACAGGTGCCGAGCCATGGCTTAATATTTTGCACCTTGTCTACAGTAATCATGTAAGCAATCCTGCTCATCTGTAGAATGGGAGAGCAATCCGTGTTCAGTTTAGGCTCCTTGAGGACTGAGGTCATGTATTCATAATCTTTTTGTATTTCCAGACCTATCGTGGCCCATGAGACATGTCACTCTGAGTGTCACTGCCTTTGGGAATTCCCCAGTCCCCTTTGTTCCATCTCTCTCCCTTGGCACACCGTGCTCTGGCATCGTAGTACATCCCACATTATTATCCAGAGAGCAGGTCTTTCATTTCTCTATTCCCAGAGCCAAATGCAGTAGTTGCCGAATATGTAGCAAGAAATGAATGAATGGAAGGCACTAGATAAAGGTTAGCTGACTTGAGTAGCCTGGAGCAGGCACACCCTCTAGCTATCACTGGGGTGGGAGTTAGTGCAGGTGATGTAATGTGACTTGAGAGGGTGGTTAAATATTGACAGGCAGGAGGAAGCCTGCTGGCCTTGCTCAAAAAGAGGAAGGTAAGGGCTGACAGTGGCTGTCAGATCAGAGCTGAGAGAGGCTGGAAGTGGCTGCAGTGGTCCTGATGACCCAGTGGAGGTCACTCGGTGTTGCACTCAGCCCTTGCTTCTGTGGAGGTAAGGCCTGGATCCTAGCCAAGAAGGTTATGGGTTGTGACGTGAGTAAATGCAGACTGTGCCGGAGGCTTGGGGTGGCTGCCATGCTCTCTGCTGGCTGCCCACTGTGTATTGCTCCTCTGGTCCTTGAGTAAGAGGAGCAGAAGCTCTGTTTGAATCTGTCTCCTCTCACCCCACATCACCCGCACTCTCAAATGAGCTGTGCTTTAATATAATCTCTTAAAGTGATTGGGGCTAAATGCTGATGTATGCATTTTGAATGCTTAGTTGAGAAATCTGTCCATATGAGTTCAATCGCAAGTTCTCTTTGATGTTGATGATTAGAGACACAGGTAACAATGGAATTAGGAGGTCATAAACATGTTCAGTGCCACCTGGATGCTGTTTTATATACGTAGGGGTGAGATGGGGAGAGAAGGGTACACACAATAACATTCTTAGTTCTAATGTGAAATGAGGGCGCAGGCAGAGGTGAATTCAAGCTACTCATTGGGTAGCTGAGAAAATGCTAACAGACAGAATTGTTTCTGACTAGTCTAGCTCTGCATTAAGAAAAAGACCCATCACCTTGAAGTAGGGGAAGGTCCTATGTGACTTTAGAAAGACTGTTTAATAAGCTAGCATGGCTCAGGGCAGCTTTGTAAGAAAGAAGAGTTGGTGTCCTGTTCATTATTAAATGGTCACATGCAGCAGCAAAAAACAAGGGACGTCTCCACTTTGTTCCTCATCGTTTAGAGGGGGAGAAGACACCATTGGGTGACAGCAAGCAGCAGCAGGACGGGGGGTGAGTGGTCTGGGAGCCAGATCTGGTTCATATCTCAGCTTGGCAAGTGGCTAGTTAAGGCAGCTCTGTGAACCTTTGTTTAAACATCTGTGAAATCGACAGAATGAAACCTCCTGAACATTGCTGTGAGGCTTGAATAAAATAATACATGTGAAAACACACTACAATCTGCCTGGCCCAGAGGAGTTCACCCAAAAATGTTCAGTCCCCTTTCCAATTTCAAAAGGCTTATTCTATCTTTTTTTTAGAGCTCTATTGAGATCCAGTTCTCGTGTCCTCCTGTCCATCCACTCATGGGCACTACTTGGGGAGTTGTGCAGCCATCACCACAATGAAGTTTAGGACATTTTCATCACCACAGAAAGAATCTTTGTACCCCGGATCAGCAGTTGCTTCCCATTTCCTCCCAATATCCCTAGCCCTAGATGAGCTGGCATGAATCTCTTTCTATAAAATTTGTCTATTCTAGACATTTCTTACAAATGGACTCAATCAGACAGTATGTGGTGGCTTGCTTACAACTGGCCTATTTCATATCTCACATTATTTTCTATGTTAGTCCATGCGGGAGTGTACAGCAATTCTTCATTTTTTGAATTGCCAAGTAATATTTCATTGTACAGATATAAAACATTTAGCTCAGTCATCAGCTGATAGAAATTTAGGTTGTTTTCCCCTTTTAACTATCATAAAAAATACTGCTGTGAAATTCATATGCAAGCAGAGACACCTATAACAATAGAATTAGGAGGTCATAAATGGACAAATATATCTTTCTTATTTTTTAGTATCATTTAAAACTAGATCGTCTGACCCCATCTTCCCAAGAAGTTATGAGAAAGCACAACAGAGAATGCTGGGGGGAGGCTACTTTCACTTAGAAGAAATTGAGAGAAATGTCAAAATGGTTATCACTCTCCTTCAGATATTTGCAATACAACAAGTAGGTCTTTGGTAATGTTTAGAGCAGTGGTCCTCAACCTTCCTAACGCCGCGGCCCTTTAATACAGTTCCTGTGGGTCACGACTCACAGGTTGAGAACTGCTGATTTAGAGTCTTATGCAAAGTGAAGAAGCTAAATCAGCTTTCTGAACTAGTCTGTGCGTATATATCTCCAGTACTATGTTCATTATCACCATAGGATCGAGCCTGTGTCATGCATGCATGTTGTCATTATGGTTTTTGCTTATTCTTTGCAGAAATAATCATGAACAGTTTTATTGCGTAGGAAAATAGAAACACCATGTGGTAGGAAAGGGATTGCAAAATCAAATGTGTAAATGGCCCAAGAAAATAACACAAATGAGTGGAATAGACAATTAAGATGAAGATCTGTGTGAGCATGACAGTGTGTTCTAAATCACCTATGGCCTCACTGGCAGGGAGACATTAGGGAGTAGTGATGACTGTGGCTAACTACAGAATACCTGCCTCATCTAATAAAGGCAGAAAACATTGAAAATCCAGCCAACTGTTGTCATGTAGGCACATGGCTCACCTGATCAAGTCTTCTTTGTTCAAGGTAATCAATTTAGAATATTTTTAAAATTTCTTTTATGGGCCAAATAAAATATGCCTATGAACCATATTTACCCCAATGAAGATAAATCTGTGGCCTCTCACATGGAGTAGGGAAATTATACTACTTAGTGACCACAGATTTGGGGGCAAATTCCAGTGTTGCTTCCCCCTACTAATTGCATTCTCCTTTGTCACCATTTCTTGGACCTTCTGTTTCCTATTTAGAATATAAAGGGGTTTGCTGAAATGAGCTCACTAGGTCCTTTTGCCTGGAACATTCTGGAATTACACACCACTGCTGTGGTCCAGGGTCCTATCTCTGATCTCAACAAAAAATCTCTCAGCTTTTGCTGGAAAGATCCTTTAAATTTACCTGTAGTTGTGAAAGATATTTTCTCTGTAGATAGAATTCTGGGTAGGCAAGGTTTTTACCTTTCATTGTGACTAAGTATGTGCCCAGTCTGAATTCATGCTAAGGATAAAAAAAAAAAAAAAAGATTCTGTCACTTAATTATTGTTCCAAAACACTTAGAATAATTTGACTATTTTTAAAATTTATTTCAAACTTACCTATTATAAGCACCACTAGTCTTCTAGTTCTCTAGAAGAGAACTAGAGTTCTCTAGTTCTGTTACTTGAGCATTTTGAGCTCCTAAGGTCAAACATTCCTCCTGCCACGGCCTCCCAAAGTACCAGGATTACAGGTGTGAGCCACCTCACCTGGCCTGAACATGCCATTTACAAGAGTTTTCAGCTGAAACGTGCAAACTGTGGCAGCCACAGATGAAGTAAAGAACTACATGCCTGACACTCAGTTTTGCCTGATGTTGGGCTGTAAAACTGAGAAAGGCAGGAAAAAAAAATAGCAGCCCCTCTACCAGCTTGAACTATGTTCTTGAATTCTCCATTTGCCCTTTTGAGTCTTCTCTTTTATCCCTCAAGAGCCTAGTGTGGGAGTAACTTATTAAAACAATACTAACAGAGCCAAGCACTTTTTATTTGGGAGTAGCCCTGAGGTCTGAACAGTCTAATTATTACATACTTGGGTTCAGTGTGCTTTTCATCCCTTTTATAATTTGTTCCTCCAAGCCATCCTGTGAGGTAGAACAGAGCTATTGTCTGTGCTTGACAGTTAGGGAAATTGCATTCTGCACTGGTTGGAAGTCACAGCGTTGATGAGCTGCAGGACTGGAATCAGAACGCCCATCACCCAACGGCTTGTCAATCACTTAGCCACAAAGACAGTTCCCATCTCCACTGCGTAAATCATTAAAGCAAGGTCAAAGAAGTCCCACATAGCGGCTTCTAATGCTGTCCTCTGAGAAAATGTCAGCTGTAAAGAGCGCTTTGGGAAGGCTGAAATCATATGTTGCACATATTCACCTAAAGTGAAAAAAATGTTTCTCATCCACTCTTGGTATTCAGGCAAGTTAGCCCTGAAAAATCTTGACTGAAAAATCTTAAAGTTCATCTTAAGAAACCTATTCCCGCTTACTAATTTTCGTGTCTAGCGATGAGCTGTTTGAAATGTTTTCCTTATGTCAAACAAATTTCTCACTTTGCCATTTGCATTCATTTTCTCCTCCGTCTTTCTTCTCACTCAGAATGTGGAACAGCTGGCCACATTCACGCCGTAATAGCTTTTCCGCCATTATGGCCTCCTTGACCCACTCCACCTCTAGCCTTCTCTTCTCCAGGCAAAATAATACCAGGGCTGTTTAGCCTTTGCTCCCAGGTCCTGCTTCTCCATCCTTTGATCTACATTGTGGTTCTCCTCTGAATCCTCCTGTTGGAGGCACTGGAGGACAATAGCTTCATCTTGTAAAAAGCACACTGTGGCCTCTCAAATGAGAGGTCACAAAGCCTGGGGCTCCCTTTCCAACCCCTTGGATTAGCATATTTCCCACATTGTACACCCCGACAGCTCTCTGCTGGGAGGGACGCCTGCCACCGCTGGGACGGTGCAGGGCCAGTTGCCTGCTGAGCTCACAGGACCCACCTGGGGAAGTGGGTGAGGAGCTGATTACACGCTGTGGCGTCTTTAGGAGCGCTGCAGAGTCACCCCATGGGAGAGACCTGGGTGTCTTCCAGGGGCTGCGGGAAGGCAGTGGGGTTAGTGGAAAATTGCACTTGAGATTGTGGAAAATCATGTGACGCTGGATGAGGTATCTCTTCTGGGCCCTGGAGGGCTGATCTAAGCAAAATGCCAAGGGCTGGGGTCCTGCAATGGAAGCACCAGGTGAGTCAGATGGAAGAGAGTTACCTGTGGTCCTTAAACAGAAATAAGAAACAAAACAAAGCTATCTTCTTTGTCTTCTACAATATACTCTCTGGAGGAGAAAGATAATTTCATTATTCACATCAAAGAATGAAGAGAAAAGTGTCTTTCATTTGAAGCAACATTTTCAGAGCAGGGTACCTGGCAATCCTGTTACTGAAACTTGTGTTTCTCACTCTGGGTCTAAGCATTGCCCCACTCTCAGATGCAGCCAAAACCAAATGTTTGGCAAAGAAAGGAGTTTTATGAACTAAAAAGATGCTACATTTGGAAGCTTCTTTTTCTTAATCTTGAGGAAGCTGCGTGTTGCTTTGGAATTATTTTTTCAGGATAAACTGATTTGGTCCAAGGGCATGAGCTAATTCTCACATGAAAATTAGGATGATGAGTCTGGGCTGAATGGAAATTCTAGAGATGATAAAACAACCTGTGAAACTCTGCACATTGTGGCTATTTCCATATAATGCCAAACTAGCATTTTTTTTCTTTTTTGCATAATGCCAAAGCAGATTACTTTCAATACCAAATTGGACTTAACCTGTTTCCTTGGAACTCTAGTTTAGCAGAAAAGGATGAACTCAAATCCTTTAGAACCATAGCATTTTTAGGAAGCCAGTGGTTTCTTTTTGCCCTGATCCTTCTTACCAAGAGCACAGAGGAAAGCATATTTTCTGTTTGGAGGGTGCCAAATTCTCAAAGTTGATGAAGGTGATTTTGTGAATGTGAAAATGTTGGGTTGTTTTTTTCCTATATAGTTTGATAGGTGATTTCAAACAAATCCAAAGAATTATCTCTAAGACTGTGCGGAAGTTTTCCCATCTCCTGGAATCTAGAAAACAGGACACAGGCTAGAGTGGAATCCCTGCTAGTTTCATTCTCTGAATAATAAGGCTTCCACTTTCAGCTGTATTTTTTTTTCTCACATAGCACCTGACACAGAAGAGGTGTCTAAGTATTTGTTTAATGCCTTACCACGAAGAGTAGGAGCGACCTGATGTTTATCAGAGCCAAACAGAAACTTGAGATCTCTTAGTAGCAAAGAGAACCAGCACTAAATGAAAAATAGAGGTATTTTACTCCATGTGACTGTTTAGTCTGAGGCTTTATTTCATTCTCAAAATCCAAACAAATTGCTCCCAATCTACCACTCACATTGCCTGTGATGCTTTACTTTTGCTCAGATAAACTCCTCTCCGGGAATCAAAACCATATTTGATCTATGTACATATTCAAATAACTGTATCATTTCAAAAATAGACAAAATAATTGTTTTCAAAAGCCTCGTAAAGAGAGCCTTCTATACAAAGACAGGATGTTTGGTTGCAACAATGCATTTGAATAAGAAATAAAACTAGCACTTTGAGGTCAAGCTCTACTTCAGCGGTTGGAGTTTAGCTTAATTAAGGAAGCTGCAAATTATTTGCACGTTCTGCAGCCCAATGGTCAATGGAACCCCTGGTGACCAAACACACTTGTTCAAAGTGAGAGCCAAGGCCCCTTTGACCTATAAATGTATTATCTGAGGGAGTTGTGGTCAGCTGGCTCCCAAAGTGACCTGAGCTTGCAGCTGCTCTGCCAGCTGGCCGTCACAGGCTTTCAGCAGCAAACTTGGAGGGAACTCATGGCCTCACCAGATGCCTCCGTGCAGAGTCCAGCTGATGCCCCATGCAGGGCAAACCAATTCTATGTCTTACAGAAAATGACTTGGCTTGGATGTCATAGCTGTTCCTTCCAATACAGTAGAGTGAGCACCTCACATTAATAATTTAATTTTCCAAGTGCACAAGCTGCGGTCAGAGCAGTGGCCACTGGAGAGAGCCAAACCTCAGACTGCAGGCATTTTGCTAGGAATTTCAAGGATATAATCTCCTTGGCTGTGACACAGTACGAATGGCAACATTAATAACCCATTTCTGCCAGTATGAGCCAAGGTAGCGTCAGTGAGGACAATGGAGTGGAATTAACCCATGTAACCAAACTGAATCAATCTGAGACAAGATGGTCAGCAGTCCCTTAGCCTGTGTATTTACTGATTTGTGAAAGAGCTAAGCATAGAGGGAGCATATTGCAGGTCAAAGTGCAGCACAGGGTGGGGCGAGAGAATCTATCAGTGAATCTTTGACTCACCAGGCCACAAGAGAGCCCATTAGCCAGTACCTACATCTGCCCCTGAATTCTCAGTGCAATCGGACTCTCCTGGTAGGTTAACTATGTATTAAAGAACATGTAGGAAGAAAATATGTTCTCTACTTATTGATAGTTTGTATGCTGTAATATTGTATCCCATAAGGGAAGGACTCCTTAAGAGGGGGAATCTGATTTTCATAGTAAATTATGAGAGAGTATCACTAGTAGAATGGCCTACCCAGGAAAAACCACAACTCCTGAGTATGATGTGCATAGTGAAAAGATGGTGGAAGGGAGGTGGGGCCACATATTCAGTAGACTAAGGGTGATACAAAGAGTCTTTTAATAACTACAAAAATGGACCTAAATATATGAGTCAATTTCATGCTTTTTTTGGTGCAGCAAGGAATGACCTGAATTCATCCTCCCTGTCTCTGCCCCATTGGCTTTTTTGCCCTTTGCTTCTTTGGGATAATGGGAACGTCACATCGCCTTTGGGGTAAATGATTCCACTTGAGTAATTTACCACGTTGAAAACAAAGAGGACAGGTTTCTAATGTGGAAAATGTTTTAACATCTGAAAAACTAAAAGGCAGGCTCAATTTGGAATGACACCTTGTCTGTGAATCATGGCGTGTGCAGATATGGAGAGTTCCAATTAAACCATGTGTTTAGATGTTTCCAATTTTGGTAAATTAGGCTTTGCCTAATTCCTGCTTCATAAATAATTCCAGAGTATTTAGGACTTTAGAAACTCATTGTATTTTACATGGCTTCTGAGTTATGACAGAAATTGCTATAGCGTGACATTTAGTATGTCATTGATTTTTCTTGGAACCCATCCTAAGTGGTTCTCCTACTATAAAAGAATACTGTAACGATTCCTATTATGTGCAAGGCCCCGAGGGCACCAGCATAGTGAGGTGTCCTTGTGTTCTCGTTCATGATGCAGTGTGCAACTGCAGACGGATTGTGTGAACTCACATGACCTCTCAGACAACCAAGTCTTTAACTCCATCACTCTATATAGTGGATAAATCTAGTGTCCATTGGGACCAGACAAGTTAACATCAGTAGTGAAGCAGTCTGGGTGGAGAATGGGGCAACATGAAGATTTTAATGCCCATCGCGGGGAATCAGATGTTTCTCTGCTTCACCTGATTTTTTGTGGAATAACATGTTATTGTGGGAAGAGTGGGTGGGCCCAGTGCCACCCCACCTTTCTACTTTTCAAGAAAAGCTGGAAAACAAGATTTTTATGTGAACTCTCCTGCTTTATAAGGCTTAGATCATTAAGAAATTTTTTTTTTATCTATTTCTTGAGATCCTTGTGGATTTGCATGCAGTGTGACAAACAGTATGGAAACAGGCCAGGTGCTTTACTCCCTGTTCTCCCTAAACATAGCATGATGCTGAAGCATAATACCTGTATCCGTCCCCCCCACATTGACACTGATGTAATATGCCCACCTCTACCTTATGGACGCATTCTTCTTAAACTCTGTACAATAACAATGCTTTGTGTGTGTGTGGGGGGGGGTAGCATTAGCCTGTCTCCTTCAGTTTGCAAGGTCTCTGAATCACTATCTGGCCCATGCCTCTGGGTCCTTACAGCTGAAGCTTCAGAAGTTTTTAAAGCCTTGCTGGGATATAGCCCTCTCCCCAGCGTTTTTCCCAGGTGCTTTTCCAATCTGACTGTCACTCTCTCTCTGCCTGTCAGCACGTCCCCTGCATGTGCCTGTGCTCTGACACTTGGACACCTCTTATCATTGTGCTTTTCCACGCTGACCGTGGCTTCCACTTGAACTCAGTGGGCTCTGCATGTGTCCTGCAGGCTGTGGCCTCTTCCGACATGCCTTCTTCTGGGCGCACAGATTCTCCTATTTGTTCCCTTCCGATTTCTTCCTATTTACCTTCTCTTCCCTCCTTGCGCATGGAAGGCAAACCGTTTTAGCAACACGTCAGAGCGGTAAGTACTCAAAAGTTTTTATTTGTTTGTGCTAGAATCTTGGAATCTCAAATATTGCTGTAGATAAAGCGAGTCATAGTTTGGGAATTACAACTATAAAAGTTTTAAAAAATTAACACCTGTCATAAAAGTCAGTTTTCTACTGTAAATGGCTTTAAGACTTTACCGTAAAGTCTTTACTTTTATAGTAAAGTCTTAAAGCCAGTAAGATATTAGGGGAAAAAATGTCAATAAAATCTTAAAATGTTTGGGATAGAAATAATGCTTCTGGATTTCTTTTTATTTTACAATAAGGGAAGGGAAAAGTTAGGGTCTTCACTTTTATCCAATTAATTGTTTCTTGATTATGCTTACTGACATGGCTGCCTTTTCCAATATAAGCACAGAAATAGTTCCTTCCCATCTACATGGACACAGTGGAGGTCATTCCTGGTCATCAGTGAATGAGAAAGATGGGAAGAGGCATCTTAGCACATTAATGGGAGATCTGAGCTCTCTAAGTATGAAGGTCAAGGGCAGAATAAGGGATTCAGAATCAGGAAGAGCATGTCTGAAAAGAAAATCCAGGGACAGAGCCCTTTGCCCACATGGCACATGGTGACTGTCACAGTGCCTTTATGTCACTATAAGGAAGTACCATCGACTAGGTGGCTTATAAATAGCAGAAATGTATTTCTCATGGTTCTGTAGGATGCAAGTCTGTGATCAGGGTGCCAGCCTGGTCAGGTCCTGGTAAGGACCCGCTCCTCTTTGCACACAGGTGCCTTCAGTTTCCAGGGGGCAGAAAGAAAGAGCACTCTCTGGGGGCTCTTTCTACTATATACAGTCCCATCGTGAGGGCTGACCATCCCTCCCAAAGGCCCCGTCTCCTAATCTCATCACCTCGGGAGCTAGAATTTCAATGTTTGAATTTGAGGGGGACATGTACATTCAGCCCATAGCAGTGATTGCTTTGACCATGAAGGAGCCGTAGTTGAGAGCCAGCTGCTTTCTCCCCATTGTTTTACCTCCGATTTTGTGGCTGAACAACAGTTGGAGGCAGGAACAGTGAACCTTAGTTGGACGCTCCTTCTCAGGTGACAGGAACCATTCTCACCGAGCAGATGTGGTGATTCTGAGGTGTGTGCATCTCACAGAGAGGGGACAGGGAGAAAAAGAAAAAATAATACTGGATTCAATAAGCCCAAAGTCAAATGTTGCTGGTGTTAAGCACTTCCTTTCTGGATTGCCACACCTGTGAGCTCATAGGTCATTGGGCTTACACCTCCTTCCCTGTGAGAGAAGTGGTTTTAGAAGGCGTAGTGAGCTAAGTCCCCCTGGGTCTCCTTTATCTCTGTCCCACAGTGAGAGGTGAGCATGCCCACCAGGGATCCCCCTTCCTGCTGCCGACACCCCTCCTCACTCCACTCTGCCCTCCCTGAGTCCTACAAGGCTTGCCGTCACCTTTTTCAGAGGCACGTCACAGTCATTAGCCGACAGCCCTCGCTTCCAGGACTTGAGCCAAAATGTTACCAAGTTTGCCATAGCCTTCTCCAGGAATCTGGGAGTTTCTCCACCCCACACCCAAAACATGACTCTCACAGCAGAAGAGGGTGTGGCAAAGGCTGGGCCAGTGTGACACAAGCAAGGGACGACGGCTTTGGACTTCGGTTTTCACATCTGAAAACAAAAAGATACAAGATGCATCATTACCA
The DNA here is from genome assembly GCF_000181295.1 of Otolemur garnettii. Classification (NCBI taxonomy): domain Eukaryota; kingdom Metazoa; phylum Chordata; class Mammalia; order Primates; family Galagidae; genus Otolemur; species Otolemur garnettii. The sequence continues at coordinate 1,531,171 of NW_003852475.1, read as the reverse complement.
TATTTCTTTTGTAATTAAAAGAAAACTGAAGCTAACAGAAGTCTGGGGAACATTCCCAGGGTCCCACAGCTGGTTAGTGGTGTGGCAGGTCTGTACCCAGAAGACGGGGCTGATACTGATGGGATTTCAAGCACCCGGTGCCAACTGCCAAGGACAGAGTAGGGACATCCCTTAGTCCTTTAAATTCAATCATTTAAGTCCTTGGGGTCCTATTGATACTTACCAATGCCCACTCCTCTCAGTCCACAGAGGTTCTCATTTAGTCTTGAGGTTGGTAAGGACCCACTGGGTCCTTATTGATGGTTTTTTAAAGCACCCAAGGTGATGAATAGCCATGTTAATGGTTTCTTGAGTTCAGTATTTCTTTAATTTAGGATGTATCAGAATTGGGTGGAAGGCTTGTTAAAACACACTTCATTAGACAACACCCCCAGAATTTCTGAATCTGTAAGTCTGGTGCAGGCTTAGGAACCTGACAAGTTCTTGGTGCTGCTGCCATTCTGGGGACCCCTCTTAGAGAAGTACAGAGGACAGAAGGTGGGATGGAGGTAGATTTTAACATTTATTGAGCACCTGCTCAGTACTAGGCAGCATGATATGTTATATCATTTAGCCAATAGTTGACATTTAGTTTTCCCAAGAATCTTTTGCTTTAGGTGATATTATTATTCATATTGATATATGAAAGAAACTAACCCCATGGAGATGTAGCAGAAATTATCATTGTGGGAACCGTATGGTGACTAGCATATAACTTCTTGGATTGTAAAGTAGCATCAGCTCTACTCTCTGCTGGACAAGCTGGAACAGTTAGGAGGGGGACTGTCCCTGTTACCAGTATGTTGATTGTCTTACATTTAATGTCTACTCTAGGCAATGGAGCCAACAGGGAGAAATAGATAGTTAAATAACAGCTGTCAATTCTTCCCATTCCACGTCCTACTGTACATAAAGAGGCAGATAGTGATTGAAGTGCGCACTGGGCGTTGCTACTAGTGCCCTGTGTACTATGGACATTGTCACATATCTAAGCAATGTTGAGCCCTTTCTTTGTTGGGCCTGTGATTGATGTTTATAATGGTGTAGCATAGAGTTACCCATATTCTAAAACTCTACTATCGTTTTTATTAGTTATCAGTTTTGTTATGAGGACATTTTTAAAATAAACTCTTAACTCTTCCCATTATTGTGGGTAAGGGCCTTTTGGGTTGCTTGATTTGAAGCCTACTTTAATATGGTGTACTCGAGTTTAGTCTTTCCTAGCAAAGCCTGAGTGAGCACGTTCATTATAGAGTCATCTCTTACAAGTCCATTGGAAAAGCATTTCTTTGCCCTTTTTGAGGCACCATGGGCTCCTTTACAATTGGATGAACAACATAGAACCTGTCCTAGAACACTGCACACATATGTGCTCTCATGTGCTCCTGAGAACCTTGATTTTCAGAGCACTCACGGACCACCAAAACCCATTCATGGACCCTAGCCATGGGCCTCGGATTATGAACCCCTGCCCAACTCTGTAGGCATTTCCCCAACAAAGTCTGTGACTGGTCTGAACTTGTATCTCTGGTGTCTCTATAGTAGAGATACTCACTCTGGTTGCAGGAACAGGGTTTAAGAATCTAGCAAGGCCTGTGGCTTGCTTCCTTAGGGATAGCACCTAAAATCTTGATTCCTGTGAGTCTGTTGCCTAGGCCTTGCTATGAAGAGTTTTAATTGCCTGATGCCTGCTAAAAAGGTAGAATCCTGCCTCTAGGATGTTCAGTGTCTGAGTGTAGCAAACCTTTCATGAAGGATGGTGGACAGGGCACTAACAGGAAAGAGCTGGGACTTCCCTGAGTTTGACAGCAGGTAATAAGGACCATTTTGATGCCTGCTTGATAATATATATTTATTTATCTACATATGTGTGTAGGGAAAACTTGTCTGAGGTTTGCTTTCATTGTTAACTCAGTGGCAAGGTCAAACTTTTTTTTTTTTTTTGGAGACAGGGTCTTATAATGTTGCCCTCAGTAGAATGCTGTGGCATCACAGCTCACAGCAACCTCAAACTCTTGGACTTAAACAATTCTCTTGCCTCAGCCTCTCAAGAAGGTGGGACTACAGGCGCCCACTGCAACACCCGGCTATTTTTTGTTGTAGTTGTCATTTAACAGGCTCAGGCTGGGTTCGAACCCACCAGTCTCGGTATATGTGGCTGGCGCTGTAGCCACGGTACTATGAGAGCCAAGTCAAACTTTTTAAGTATCTGAGAAAAGGACCTCAGTGTTTTGTGTGACCAAACTGGCTTAGGACAGTGCACAAAACTTCAGCTTTATGGCAAATTTGCTTTGAAAAGAGATTCCATATATTGGCTTTTACTGTAGTAACAACCCAGAAAAAACCCCAGTGGCTTACAATAACCAACCTCTATTTCTTAGTCATTACCCTATGTGTCAAGTGCTGGGCCCCTGCGGGGTTTGGCTGGGTGGGATTCCAGGCTGTTGGAGAATGGGATCTGCTCCTCCGATCCTGTCCAGCACCTGGATGGATTCTGGTGGCAGCCCCTCTGCTGCTCGGGGCAGCTTGTTCCCAAGGTGGAGGCCGACCACAAGTGGGGAGGCAGAAAGGCCCCACGAGGGCCGGTTCCTTCACTTCTGTTCATGTTTCATTGGTCAAAGCCAGTTCCAGGCCAAATCCCCAAGTCAGTGTGGCTGGCAAAGGCTTAGTTTTCTTCCACCAGCCAGAGAGGGAGGGAAAAGAAAATTGGGAAGAAATAATATAATCTGTCATCCTCCAAGTTAAACGATGGGGCCTTTCTGTGACCTCCAGTCCACTAACGCCAATCCCGGTCAGCCCCTTAAGCATTAACTAAATGTTTGTGGATTGCCCTGCATTTGAGAATGGGAGTGAGTTCGACATGTAGAGAAGAGACACCTTGTTCTTGAAGAGCCCACAGTCTCAGAGAGGAGATGTCATCCCTTCCTCACAGAGAGTATAAGTACACTGGGGGACAACATTCAGAGAGGGCTGAAAAAGTGAACAGACACACAACACACAAAGAGAAGACAAAATTTATGCCATGCATAAGTGTTGCAACATTAGGTCCCGGGTTCCATTTCAGCAGCAGCTATGCCTCAGGCCTCTGGGCTGGAGCAGACCAGGGCTCCTATGCCTCCTGTCTTTGTGGTCACAACTCCAATTAAATGTTTTGATCCTACTTGGCAGCAGGAAAGACAAAGAAAAATATATTAGAGGATGAGACCCAGGCCCCAGCTGCCCAACAAATTGAGCCACTGACTCCAAGTAAACCACTCACGTTCTTAGGGCCCTCGTATTTTTTATTTGCAAAATTAGGGCTGTTGACTAGTTCCCAAAGTCTAGGACCCCCAAAAGATAGGTGAGGTCTGTCTTGGGGTTCCCTTTGGATTAGGCAACCCCCCACCCCCCCACCCCCCAGCCTGTTGCTGGCTCCTCTAGACCCTGTGTTCTTTCCCTTCCCAAACGACAGCCATGAGCTCAAGCTCACAGTAAATGTATGCATGCGACTTGTTTTTATTTATAGCTCAACACCAGGCTTTCCCTTTGTTGTGTTCTGTGATTTGAAGTTTAAGAAGAAATGCTAGCATTCTAGCTGTAATGGTTTCTGGGCTTTACACAGTCAGGGATGGTCCTATTTGGTGTCTTTGTTCATGAACAGTCACAGTGTGATGCTGACTTCAAAATAGCCAGTTTGGGGGCTTAAGGGACAGATGCTCTTTCACAGCACTGGACTCTCCTAAATAGGCCCTGGGGTGTAGCTTGTTAAGTGGACGCTGCCGTCACTGCCCCATGTGGAGGGGACACAAAAGGCGATTCCTTGCCTTTCCCCATCACCCACCCACCCTCATGTCAGATTCTTCCCAGTCTTGCTAAATCATTTTGAATGCTGTGGTAAGTGGATTATTCTTAAATGGAAGCCTGGGCAAATCTGGTTTGGACTGGAAACCACTCAAAGTTTTCAAAGAAGCCCAACAGGAGGGACCGGGATTAGTTTGGTTTCTCTGTTTTCATTGTGTACAGACAAGCCCTAAAGGAAAACAACATAGTTCTCCTGAGAGCAAACACTTGGTGTTTCTAAAAAAACTTGAAAGTCTGTGCTGATCGGCACCTGCACAACAATGGATCCTCCCTCCTTGCAAGGTAAGGCCACATTCCTGGTGCTCCTGTTTCATCTTTCATACCTGGCAGATAAGCATTCCTTATCACAGGGCCCAGACTCCAGTGCATTCCAGAAGCTTATGTATGAGGTCACCTCTTTGGCACAATGGATGTGCCTAGAGTCCCCCATTCCCCATTTGAGGGGATGTTCTGTAAGTGCCGTCCATGCTGGATCTGCGACACAGAGAAACTCAAAAGATATGTGAGAAAAGATGGATTCATATTAAAAACGGTGCTCATAGGTGGTGTCTGCTCCCACCCTCAATGGGAGAGCGAAGGCTTTGGGTTTGATAGGAATATTATAAAGCCCCCAGAAGGCAGGGCAAGGTGGAGCTTGAATCTCAACTTTGCTTCTCTCCTTTAAGGGAAGCTAAATTTTGACCAGGATCAGTGTTTTCTGGGAACACAGCAGTGTTAATATCTGCCCAAGTCTGTTAGAGAGCTGAACTCACTTAACAGAAAGCTATACCTGTGTTCTTACCCCAAATAGATCCCCAACTTTTATCTTGTATTACCCTCATTAACCATTAAACTCTTTCTTCTGGTTTTCAGCTTCTCTTTCTCTCTTGCTCTGTCTCTCATTCCTTCCTTCCTTTCTTCCTTCTTCCTGTGACATGAGTTTTTGCTGATTAATTTGTTTTTAACAAGTTGGTGCCACACCAAGAGGGAATGAGGCAGGCCCAGCAAAACGATTAAATGGGAGATTCTGTCCTGAAGCCTTCTCACCACCCTCTTTCCTCCTGTGCAGTATTTTGTTTCTCTGCTCACCCACAGGAGTTCCAGGCCTCCTGCTGAATCTTACTTCTCCAAAGCAACCCTTCCCCTCTAGGCTGCTTCTATATAACTTCTGTCAAATTTCTTTCTCCAAAAACACTCCCCAAAACTCATCAAAATGATTCCTTCTGTTAGTGCAAACCAATGTAGTTAAATGAAGGGAAATTATCTTTAATCATCTAGAAGTTAGAGAATTGCCATCTATACAAATACGTTGGTAAAACAGCCTAAAAGTTCTCCTTCTTCCAGCTGTTCCATAGCTGCTTTTAATTTGAGATGTTGGTATTGATTTATCGATGACATGTTAGGCTGTGTGATTAAATGAAATCCCAACATGATGGAAAAAAGATGATGGACTAGAGCTTTGTGGATGGTGCTTTTGAAAAGCATTAGATCTTCCATTTAGGGATTGTCCAGACCTGTAAATTATTCTCTGAATGTTGGATAGCATCAAAGGATTGCCTGTGTTTTCTATTTTGCCAAGAAAGGACATCTTAAGAAAACAATTGGCATTCATCTATCCATTCATCCATTCATTCATTCAATAGCTGTGTGGTGAGCACCTCCTGTGTCTGCTTCTGCTGCAGTGGGGTTCAATGTTGAGGGCTGTGCCTCTAAAACAGGAGGCAGCAGCAGCATGGGACGGCATCTAAGGGGGTGGGGGTGGCTGCAGGAAGATTGAGCAGAGGGGTGAGGTCAGGCAGGGCCAGCAGGGGACTGTTGATCTCTGTGGGAAACAAGTTGAAACCTGCATGATGCTGATGACAGTATGACACTAGATATGAAAAATAGGCCTTCAGAGACATGAGGGTACGTTCCTGACAAAGGGAACAGCAAGTGCATAGCCTCTGACCTAGCCATGAGCCAGGCCTGGCTGAGGACACAGAGGCCAGCGGAGCTGGCGCGTAACACACAGAAAGGGGATTCCTAGGAAATGGAGTCAGAAATCCAGTGCCTCTTCACTACTTGCAGATTCCGTGCTTGCAATTTGCCAACTTACAAAATTTATTTGTAACCTCATAAGTCAGTCCTCACGGTCCCTTTGTTGGTACTTGAGGACATACTCAGAATGGCAAAAAATTTGAAGTCTCCCAACACACACATTTCCAGCTGAGGTTGAACAGGGTGACATTCTGCCTTCTGGTTTCAGCTCTCACGCTGCAAACAAGTGTCCTTTGCAAGGTCTACTTAGTGCTGCGTTTTTGACATTTTTGTGCTTTTCGCTGGTGACATTGCTATTTGAAATGGTCCTTAAGTGCAGTGGTGAAGTGCTGTCTATGGTTTCTAATCACAGAAGGCTGTGATGTGTCTTACATCAAAAATGTGTGTATTAGATAAGCTTTGTTCAGGTATGAATTATAGTGCTGTTGACCTTGAGCTCAATGTTAATAAATGAACATCATATATTAAATAAGGTGTCTTTAAACAGAAACACATAAAATAAGTGATCGTGTTGATCAGTTGTTCATATCGATCAGTTGACAAATATGGTGTGACCAGAGGCTTGTGGAAACCTAAGCCAGTATTTGTTCGAGGAGTGCTGGTTCAGGATTTGCTAATTCAGTGTTGGCAGTGACTTGATCTTACATAATTACCATGAGTAATGAAAATCGACCCTATAGTAAGGGTCAGGCTGCGTTTGGCTTCATGGGCCATGCTAGAGAGTTTGAGTCTAGTTCTAACTATGGTGGGAAGCCTGAGATTTGGAAGAGGCAAATGAGTGAGGCACAATGTCTCGTGACATCTCTAACCAATTGTTTTCATGCTGGTAAGGAATTGACAGAAGGGGGACAAGGTGGAAGTTCTATAACAGAGGGATAAAATGATTGCTGAGAAGAGGAAGGCAAAAGAGTGTCTGCCATTAGCATCCTTTAGTAAAGGAAAGGCCATATTAGTATCCCAAAAGGATAGTCATTTCTAAGAAAGGACAGTGGCAAACTTCCCCTAATATGACACAAGTATAAAAAGGTATTGTTTCTCTGCTTTTAAAATACAAATATCCAGTAGTCCCCCTTATTCACAGTCTCACTTTCAGCAGTATCAGATCCCCATGGTTAACTGGTTCAAAAATATTAAGTGAAAAATTTCAGAAATAAATGAGAAAGATGGAGATGCCATTCAGATAACGTTTATTGTCGTACCTATGCAATAGAACTCTGTTAGACAACTACCCAGGAGACTATAATAAACTGGTCAGCATGCAGAGGGGGTCAACTTAAGGAACTAGGCCTACTGTACTGATACCTACACGTGGGGCAAACAAGTCTGGTCTATGAAAATTAGTCAACTTAAGGAGGTGGTCAATGTAGGGCGGTGGTCAACTATAAAGGTTCTATATTATTATAATTATTCTTTTTATGATTGGTTATTTTCATTCTCTTACTCTGAGTAATTTACATGTTCAGCTTTATCATAGGTGGATATATTGAGAATAAAACATAGTAAAAGTAGGGTTCTATACTATCCAAGGTTTGGGGCATCCACGGGGGTCTTAGGACATATCCCTGTGTATAAGGGGGGACTACTATAATAAAGTTTTATTTGAAGCTGGGTGCAGTGGTTCATGCCTGTAATCCTAGCACTCTGGGAGGCTGAGGCAGATGGATTGCTTCAGCTTAGGAGTTCAAAACCAGCCTGAGCTAGAGCAAAACCCTTTCTTTACTAAAAATAGGAAAAACAGCCAGTCATTGTGACAGACACCTATAGTCTCAGCTGCTTGGGAGGCTGAGGCAGGAGGATTGCGTGAGCCTAAGAATTTGAGCTATGCTGGGGCAACACAGTGAGATTCTGTCTCCAAAAAAAAAAAAAAAGTTTTACTTCATTTTACTTTATAGTATTGCTATGTATATAATGGTGCTCTTGATTTGTGTTGCTTGACTTAAGGCTCTGTTAAGCAGGACAAGGAACCTGAATTTCCATTTTCCTTCTGGTCATGGTCAAAATGTAGTTTCAGATAAGTATGTTGACAGCACTGGAAGGCAATCTCTTAATTCATTCAATTCAGAATATTCTAAGAAAAGTGAGGGAAACTGAGGCACAATAGCTGAGGTACCTCGGCCTAGAGGAAGCAGGGTACAGGCCAGTCCAGGAGCCACAAAGCCTGGGCTGTTGAACTGAGGGGCAGTGGCCCAGGCCCAGCACAGGGTGGTCAAGAGGCAACGGGCTTACACACATGCGTGCACATGCACATACATACATGCATGCACATGTACATACATATACACACATGTACACACACACATACACACATGCAAACACACATACACACGTGCGCAAACAAACACATACACATGTACAGACACGTACTCATACATCGCTGCTCCAGACTTCAGACTCTTTCTTTTAATTTTCTTATTGGGGATTGATTCATTGAGGGTACAAGAAACCAGGTTACACTCATTTCATTTGTTAGGTAAATTCCCTCTTATAATTGTGTCTTGCCCCCAAAAGGTGTGTCACACACCAAGTCCCCAAACCCCTCCCTTCTTCCCTTTCTCTCTGCTCTCCCCGTCCCCCACCCCCTACCACGTACTAGGTCATTAATTGTCCTCATACAAAAATTGAGTACATAGGATTCATTCTCCTCCATTCTTGTGATGCTTTACTGAGAATAATGTGTTCCACTTCCATCCTGGTTAATACAAAGGATGTAAAGTTTCCATCTTTTTTAACAGCTGAGTAGTATTCCATGGTATACATATACCACAGCTTGTTAATCCATTCCTGGGTTGGTAGGCATTTAGGCTGTTTCCACATTTTGGCAATTATAAATTGAGCTGCAATAAACAGTCTACTGCAAGTGTCCTTATGATAAAGGGATTTTTTTTTTTCCCTTGTGGATCGATGCCCAGTAATGGGATGGCAGGATCAAATGGGAGGTCTAGCTTGAGTTCTTTGAGGTTTCTCCATACTTCCTTTCAGAAAGGTTGGATTAGTTTGCAGTCCCATCAGCAGTGTAAAAGTGTTCCTTTCTCTTCACATCCATGCCAGCGTCTCAGTTTTGAGATTTTGTGATGTGGGCCATTCTTGCTGGGGTTGAGATGATATCTCAGGGTGGTTTTGACTTGCATTTCTCTAATAATTAGGGATGATGAGCATTTTTCATATGTTTGCTAGCCATTCATCTGTCTTCTTCTTCTTTTTTTTTTTTTTTTGAGACAGGAGCCTCAAGCTGTCCCCCTGGGTAGAGTACTATGGCATCACAGCTCACAGCAACCTCCAACTCCTGGGCTCAAGTGAGTCTCCTGCCTCAGCCTCCTAAGTAGCTGGGACCACAGGCACCTGCCACAACGCCTGGCTGTTTTTTGGTTGCAGCTGACATTGTTGTTTGGTGGCCCAAGCTGGATTTGAACCCACCACCTTAGGTGTATGTGGCTGGCACCTTAGCCCCTTGAGCCACAGGCGCTGAGACCACCTGTCTTCTTTAGAGAAGGTTCTATTCATCTCTCTTGCACATTGATATATGGGATTGTTGGCTTTTTTTATGCGGATTAATTTGAGTTCTGTAGATCCTAGTTATCAAGCTTTTGTCTATCAAAATATGCAAATATCCTTTCCTGTTTGGTAGGTTGTCTATTTGCTTTGGTTGTTGTCTCCTTAGCTGTACAGAAGCTTTTAAGTTTAATTAAGTCTCATTTGTTTATTTTTGTTGTTGTTGTTGCAATTGCCACGGAAGTCTTCTTCATAAAGTCTTTCTCCAGGCCAGTATCTTCCAGTGTTTTTCCTATGCTTTCTTTGAGGATTTATATTTCATTGAACATATTAGTTAAACGTTTTCAATTTCTACACCTGAAAGGGGGGCACTAAGGCTGTTAGGAAATAATGCTAGGCCTCTTTGTTCCCTTTTACTTGGAAGGGAATTTGGGAATGGTGGAATGAGGTGGGACAAGTACTTGGAACATCACGGGGAACATGCCCAGGGGAGGAACATTCACTGTTTTGCAAAGACAAGATGGTAACAGAAGGGGCGCAGTGACTAAAGCAGTTTGTACTATCCCTGGTTAGCACTGAGGGTTCTTAGAATTACATCAATACACAGACTTTCCTGAAAGTCTAATACACTTCACATGGATATGAAATATAGTTGTTTTGAACCAAGAGTCTTATGTTAAACACTAGGCATCCAGACTTTTAAAAACTCACTAAAACATTTGTGGCTAGACTGCATACGTTCAGCAAAGCATGTAAGAAGTAACTTAAAAACACCATATGGTTCCTCTTACCTGCCACAGGCCATTACTTTACCCTTATGAGGTACTGGCTAAAGTAAACGTAATTAAGTCAATTTCAGTAGGTTTTAATATTGTAGAAATACCAATCATCACTAATAATCAGTGATGCATGGCATTAAATTAAATCCATAATTTAATTTTTATTTATAAAATGAATGCCTTAAACTTAATGAATTTAGTTTTACATTATTTGGTTTAGAAATATATTTCTGCAGACCCATTTTTCTTCGTACTTTTTTCAGTTGTTTGGAGCACAACCAGGCCTTCTAAGCACCCTGGGTTTCTCTCTTTTCTGCCATGCACCCAGGATTGTTTTTGTGGTATGTTTTCTTTCTCTCTAAGCTATTCAAAGGTAAGTGGTGTGCCATACCTTGGGCTTGGGAATCTTTCTTCATCTTTGGCCAATTATTTCCACAATTAAAAAAAAAATCTGTTCCTTAATAGTCTTACTAGTAATTCTTAACAGAGAAATATGGCCCAGTGAGAATACACTGCCACCAAAGAGCATTGTGTTATAGTTTACCTTGTTATTAAATTATTCTGTGTGAGCACTCTTCTTTCATCTTGAAACTCTGTCTCTACAATCTAAAAGAAAATAGGTTTTCTCTATCCATTAAAATAAGCTATCTATCTCCCTACTTCCTGTCCAAGTTCTTTCCCTTCTCTTCATCCCAAAAGACCTTGCACTCAAGCCCACACTCCCGGGTGGCTTTTTCAATCTGCCTTTTGTGTGATCAGTAGACATGAAGACACATGGTGTCCGTCTTTGCCAGAACTACAGACTGAGGCTTTCTTCCTCAGCACCTGTGCCTTCTAAGCACCCTGGGTTTGTCTCTTTTCCATTATGCATCCAAGCAACCTTCCAGACTAAATCCTAACTAAAACTGCTCAGATTATTAATTTAGAAAGATATAAATTTTAAAGCTTCTCTGATTGAAACTGTGCATGTGACAGTGAGGACTGACAAGGTGACATCCCCCTGGCAGGACACAAAGGATTTCACAGTCTTACTACTTGAGCTGAATCTTGAGAGATCAGAGAAGGCAGGTTTGAAACCACAGGTAGATTAGACTGGCACAGTTGGCCCATAAAAAGGTATAGGAAGAGAGAAGTTTGGAGGGTAGGAAAGTGGGAGAATGTGTTCGCCATTTGAGGAAGTTTAATAGACTTTACTCCATGGGCAATGGAAGCTAATGAAGGCAGAATGGGAAAGAAGTGAGTTCTTATAAGAGCCCCTTTTGGAGCCTTGAAACAGGGTGAGGAACCCTGCTCCCAGACCAAGACCAACACAAATGCTCAGAGCTGCTCCTTGAGAGAAATGCCTGCTATTGCCCTGCCCTTGGCCTGGCTGACACCTCCCACCCAATACCCCTCTCCGACTTCCCTGTGACTCACTGATAAAAATTATCCTATTCTCAGGAGGCACCTGTGGCTCAAAGGAGTAGGGTGCCTGCCCCATATGGTGGAGGTGGTGGGTTCAAACCAGCCCTGGCCAAAAACTGCAAGAAAAAAAATTATCCTATTCTCAATCTATCTGTCTCCATCCCCTCTTCTCAACTTTCCCCATTCTAGGCCATGTCCTCCAGTAAAAGTCTGCCCTAGACCCACACTCAGCTCAAATTCCAAATTCCTTTGGTGTTACCAGTAGTTCATCTTACCAGTGCCCTTATACACACGCACGCTAAATGCCAGCTCTCCCATCAGGCAGCAGTTTTCCCAGACTTCAACATTAATTCCTAATCAGCATTCGGATGTGCCCTGGACCAGCCAAGCAGGAAACATCCTTTGTGGGAAGCAGCAGGACAAGACTGTCACCTTCCAGATGAAAGAAAACACTCCTCTAGTGACACTTGTATTTTATTTGGAGACAAAGAATTCAGTGTTCATAGTGACAAATCACGTATAGTGAACAGAATAGGATAAATAGCTGTGATCATTTAGCCCTGTTTGTGGTATAGGCTATTTTGGAAAGATATCTGTAAAGTCATTTGTTAGGCTCTCTTGAGTACATAGCCATATTAGTTAAAATTAGGGAAGAGCCATCAATTTATATAAAATATAAATATCATTGGGTAAAGAATCAGTGCATATACATTCAACAACAGTTGATAATATTGTCTAACAATCTGTCCAGCATTGTTGTAGGTACCAGGATCATACATAATATAAATTACCAAACCTGATAGCTATTAACGTGGTGTTTTTCTTTCCTATAAGCTTTTTTTCTGCTTATTTTTTACATAGTTGTGATTATACTGCAGCTAGGTATCCTAAATCTATCAATTAACCTTATTTTATAATTATTTTCTGTGATTAAAATATATTCATAGACATCATTCTTAACAGTTACAGAATGTGCTAGAAAGGATGCATTCAGTTCTTCTCTCAAGACATTTAAATGTCTTCTCAATTTGGGAAGAGCCTCTTTCTTATCCATGACTGCTAATTTTATTGCTGAAAGATGCAGTCATAACAGTAAGTAATACAATTATTATTGGTCAAACAATCCAAAACTAATTTTGATTATACCTTTTAAATACGTATGCAGAATTCTACAAAGGTTTGCTAATTTTAAGTAGTCAGATTTTTGATCTGTTCATATTTTTCAAGTTAAACAGTGATTTTTGAGTCTAATTTTTGTAATAAGATACAGTATGACTTAGAGTCATTAGATAATGTATTGACATTAACTATCTCCCCAAACCCCCAAGAATTGTGTTCTCAATTTAGTTTATTTAAATACTACCTGATTTATTTACATACCTATCCCCATAGAGTAAATTAACTTTGATAGATTTGAACCTTCTGTTGCCTCGCACCATGTCTGATACCTTTAAGAATTGAATAAATTTTCCAGGATTGAACTATCTGTTACTTCTGCTGACAAAAGGATGGACTTCATTATATGTTACTCATTTTACTGGTTTTATTCAGTTCTTACCTTGCAGAAATGTATCTAATGGCCTATTAAATTAGAGTAGTGGTCTTTTCTTCTAGGTTATATTAACAGATTTCATTCTATTGTCATGGCAACTAGGGATACTAAACCATAAAATCCATAAATGTTTAACCATTATTGCCATCGAAAACTGTTTTGTGATTTTTTTTGTTGTTGTTTTGTGATTTTTTAATAAACATCATGTAGAGATAAACTTTACCTTAGCTTTTAATTTTCTATGTACCACCTTATTGCAATATTATCATTTTTAATCTTAGTACAGATTAAATGAGGGAATCTATGCTGTTTTTACTCCCATAATACTTCTGACAAACTACCTTAATAATCTGTTTCTACCCACAGGACACTTCCAACATCAAATGTGTGTGTGTTTTTTTAAAACCAATGACCAATTCTACAACTCTGGGTACCATCTGGCTATCTAGCAATTTAATTCAATTCTGACACTAACTATCCTATTAGCCTCAGACTCTCAAAAGACTGCCTGCCAAGCAGATGCCAAGCTCAAGCCCTGGGCTCCCAAATTTCTGACTGACTGGCTATAAGTTGGGGGTACCTATGACCTGCTCCTCAGTTCCATAATGTACTAGAACAGCTCACAGGACTCAGGGAAAACAGTTAACTTACTATTACTGGTTTATTATAAAGGATACACAATGCAGGAACCACCAATTGAAGAGATTGACAGGGCAAGGCGTGTAGAGCAGGGCTGCAGAGCTTCCGTGCCCCCTCTGAGTGCACTGTTCTCTCAGAAGCCCAGAGTGTTCATCAACACAGAGGCTTTCCAACCTTTAAGATCTTTAAGGAGGCTCTGTTACATAGGTATGATTGATCAGATCTTTGGCCATTAGTGATTATATCTTGATCTTCAGCCCCTCTGGCCTCCTAACCCTTAATCACATGGTGGTTCCTCTGGCAACCAGCCCCAGCACTAAAGCTGTCTGGAGCCCACCAAGAGTTACCTCATTAGTATAAACTCAAGTATAATTATGAAAGGGTTCATTTTGAATAACAAAAGATGCTGTTCTCACTCTTATCACTCAGGAAATCCCAAGGGTTTCAGAAACTCTATGCCAGGAACTAGGGACAAAGACCAAAGATATATTTCTTATTAAATCACACTTTCACAGGGCAAAAATTTAGCATTTTATGTATAAGCCATCAACTTAATGAAAAGCAAATAAAAAATAAATGGATATCATTTAATCATTGGTTTAGCTTCCTAGGGCTACTTTAACAAATAACCACAGAATTGGTAGCTTAAAACAACAGGAATTTTTCTCTCACCCTTCTGAAGCCCAGATGTCTGAAATCAGGCAGGGCTGTGCTCCCTCTGAAGGCTGGAAGAGAAAATCCTTCCTGCCTCTTCCAGCTTCTTTCTGGTGGCTCCATAACATTCCTCTGCTCATGGCTGCCTAACTCTGATCTCTGCCTCCATTTTCACAGGTTTGATCTGACTCTCCTCTCTTTTCTCTCCATATCTGTTTTCTTGGTGTCTTTAATAACAATACTTATCATTGGATTTTGACCCACCAGTAATACAGGATGATCTCCTCTAGAGACCCTTAATGTCTTTACATCCTCAATGAGTTTCTTCCAAATAAGTCACACTCACAGGTTCCAGGGGTTAGCACATGGACATATCTTTTGGGGGGCCACTGTTACATCTAGTACAATCACTGACCTGTAACGTTAAACTTCAGATGCTTCTCCACTGACAAGCAGAAGCTGGATTTTGAGAGATTAACAATTGTAATCATCCTTGACTTTTAACCATTTTATGTATGAATATGTAAAAGAAAGGGATGGATAAGAGCAATATGGGGGCAAAAAAGTATGTGGGGGTAGGGGTATTAGGATAATTAGAGCCCAAAGTAATTTAAAAATTTTTAAGAATATTGGTAAGAAAGATTGAGATTAAAAATGGAAAGACTTCAATTTGCCAAAAAAAAGTTTTTGCAGACATATAGGATTACAGACCTGCTTTATATATTTGTGTAGCAATTTAATAGGAGCCAAAAATGTGGTCAATATCAATGGAACTTTTCTGTTTTAAATTGGCATGACTTGATGTGTAAACTGACCGGTTTTCACAGTTACTTAAGTGTATTTAAATTGGGAGAACTACTGAGACCCATAAGCCTCCCCCCTTTTTTCATTAATTTTAATACACAAAGGTCTGTGTGTACTGTGCAATGTAGTCAAAATGGAAATTTGAAAATGTGATGAATGAATCAAGTTAGTTCTCCTACACTTATTTCTAAATATTATTGAAGGTTTCACACTGTCTCTTTTAATAATCTGCTAAAGGTGTTCTTATTGAAGGAGATTTCTCTTCAGTAGAAACTTCTGCGGGGGAAGAAATTAAAAACCCCATATAAATTGCCACAAAAAAATCCTCCAGTAGGCTTTTTAAATTTGTATTTTTTCCTATCAATGTATGTAGAATTTTAGAGCTCTTCTCTCCTGGTCACAGCTGCCCCCACCCAGCTCCAAAATAGGATATCCTCCAAAATAGGATAACTATTTTGTGATTTTTAAGTCTTAGGGTAAATGAGCCATTCCTTCTCTGTATAGTAAATATCCTGAACTTTCTCTGCCACAGCCCTCCATGGCCTGATTTCCTCCTCCCCCCAAAACGCCACCCCTCTCCCTGCCACAGGCCTCTCACTGGCCCCTTGGCTTGTGGCCTCTTCTGCAATAACTTTTGTTGCAAAGCTGTAACTGAACTAAGCAGAACCTCCCTGGGGCCAGCCCAAGTGAGGAGTGAGGACAGGCACGCTGTCGTGCTATCGTAAGGCTCCAGGATGGAAACCAAATGAACCTTCTGTGTTGACACTTCTCTGTGTCTGTTTCTTTACCTCTCCACAGCTTCTCCATTCTCAAATTTTTCTTCTTCTTCTCCATTGCTCTCTGAAAAGTGGTCTTTCTATTACTGTCTATGATGCCAGTTCCAGCCCAGCTACACTTTACAAACCAGTGACATCTTCAACTCTGTGTCTTGATGCCTGTGCTGGCTGAGTGGAAGTCAGGTGTCATCTCCACTGAAGGGTTCTCTGGCTTTTGCTGCTTCAGGAGTTGCTGAACTTGGGTGGCTTTCCACACTCTCTCCAGCTGTGGGTTCATGCTCCCAGTCACCCTATCAGTCTTTCTTCAAGGATGTCAATGTTGATAAATCAGATAATTTTGCTACCCCTGAAATTTTTTCATTTGCTATATTTCATGCTCTCCAACCAGAATATGGATTTGATAAGAATGGACACACTTTTCTCCATGTCTTAGGCTCGATAAATTTTTTAAAATATGGTTGGTGCTGATACCACTGGCCATTGACATTTGTCAGGTTGTTATTTTGTGTTGAGATGATCTGGATGACTCAATAACAAATTTTGCTTTTGAAGTTTTACAGTGCACCAAGCCAAGGTACTTATCACATATCAGATTTCTACCAAATAATATATTCAATCTCTTGTTTCTCATATTGAGAGTTTCTTCATCATGAGCTTGAGTTTGTCTTCCAGAAGATTCAGCTGCTATATGAGTGAAGAAGGCACTGTTGTCCATTCCTAAGGATTAGGTCTCCGCTCTTATCAAGGTTTTCCAGAAAGAAATCCATATCTTAGCTCTTCCATCTCTCTGGTGAGTGACATCTGGGGCCACCAATTCACTGCCCATCCTGAAGCCCTTGACTAAAGTTTTGTTCATGAGCTGACATTGGAAAGGGAAGCTACTCTTTAACATAGGACTTTTCAGAAGATTCTCCCTAAATCAGCTGCTCATGTTACTGATGTTGTAAATTGCAAAGAGTTCTCTTCCTTTGGTTTAGATCAGGGGTCCTCAAACTTTTTAAACATGGGGCCAGTTCACTGTCCCTCAGACCGTTGGAGGGCCAGACTGCAGGCCCCGGGACGAATCTGCTGCTAAGCAGGACAGGCAGCAGAGGCAAAAACACCTGGTGGGCCGGATAAATGTCCTCAGTGAGCAGCATGTGGCCCACGGGCCATAGTTTGAGGACACCTGGTTTAGATCTCCTTGCTGAAAATTTCTTGAGAGGAATTACATGTAAGATTTATTAATAGCAGGGCCAATGCTAGCCCATGCAGTGCCTTCATACAAATTAACTAAAGCACAGATTAGAAAAATGTTATAAGGTACAGATTCATATTAAACAGAAGTAACAATGTCTGCTAAAAAATTTGTCAAAATAAATATGGAAATCTTCTGTGTTTATGTTGGGATACTCTGTGCAGTCTACAACCTGCCCAATAGTGTCCAGGAGCCCAGAGGACTTTATTACGAAATCCCCCCAAAATGTATCAGTGTTTTTTTCTGCAAGCAGATTTTAAGAATAAGGTTAGCAGAGCCAACAAGCATGTGGTAGTAGATAGTGGACATCAAGGTCAGTGAGAAAGAACAGACTGGGAAATGAAGGTCCCCTTCACAATTTCACTAAATTACCATTGAATTACATAGTGAAAGTGCTTAACAAAAAGGCTGTCTTGGAAAAGTATTTTCAGGTATTATTGTTCTTTCATTCAAAGAGCTTGCAATCAAATGGCCAGATGAACTCAAATATGAAAGGATGTGATAGGAAGGGTTTGGATTGCTTTCTGTATAGCCAGGTAAACAACCATCAACAATAATAACAGCAAAGCTTTTTTGTTATGGAAGAGAGAATGTGTAGAGTCCTCTAGATATATATATATTTTAAATTATCTTAGAGGTGTCCTCTTTTGGAATAAGGAACAAATGTGATTTTTTTGTGTTATGTTTTATATTAGAAGAGAGGTCAGACATGATAAGGGTCATTCTGGCTGGGTGCCAATAGTTTTTGGTGATCTGTAATGTGCACTGTCCTTCTTTATAGAAGTTGCTTATCCAGTTTAGTCTTTGTACCATTCTTCACGATAGAAATTTTATCTCTATCTCACATAGTACAAAAGCTCGGTGCAAATGGCAGAGCTGAATTTTAATCTAAGTGTATCTGACAACAAGTGTGTGTTATTCCCATTACAATTGCTGCTCTATAGACTCAGCTAAATAATAATGGCAAAGATGGTGCCAAGTATTATGAATTGAACTGTATTTCCTAAAACTTCATACATGAAAGTCCTAACCCTGGGTCCCTTAGGCTGTCACTTTGTTTGGAGATAAAGTCGTTATAGAGGTAATCAAGATCAAATGAGGTCCATTGGAGTGGGTCCTAATCCAATATAACTGACATCCCCAAGTATAAAAATGGGAAGTTTGGACACAGAAATACACAGGGAGAACACTAGATGAAGACAAAGGCAGATATCAAGGTGATGTTTCTCTGAGCCAAGGGATGCTTTGTTATGGCAGCCGTAGCAAACTAATACATGTATGTCTTAACTAGTGTGATTACAAGCCAAGGATAAATACCCTTGAAATACATCTTGGGTACTTTAATGTGATATGAGAAGCATTTAGGGATCACCATGGGTCTTGAGAAAAGAAGGGATCAGTATGGGATAATTCATTCTTATTTGGTGCAAACCAGCTGAGGGAGCTTGGCTGGGGGAGAGCTGAGGCCAGGTGAATGGAGCCTCTGCAGATGTGCAAAGCCATGGCAACCACTTTGTTCCTTTAGCTAGAGTTTTGCTTCATGCTTATGAATTTTTTTACACCTTTTATTCGAATGGACAAAGCACATTGAACTGTACCTTGATTAAACTCCGAGCAGAGTTTTTATGGTATGCCTCAGCTCACCATATCCATTTTACCTGTCTTGGTGATCAAGTTACTCCTCCATATTATTCTCTCAGGCACTGAATGGCAAAGTTGAAAGAGAGAGAAAATGGGAGGAATGTGGGGAGACAGACTTGCAAAAATGCTGTGTTGGATAGGAGGATAATTTATCTTTGCTACATATGTTAACATGGGAGCTTAAGGAAAATAGAAAGTCTTCAGGTGAATATAGGATGATTTTTCTGGAAACTATTATGTAATGATCTGGCAATTCCAAGAATGCCCCTCAAATATTTACACACACAACTTAAATAATTTTGAGAAGGGCAGTTTCGGTTATGATGTTGACCACAAGGCCAAGTGTGATAACAGTTCTATTTGATGTGAAAGGCTTCCTTGGTCTTACCTGTCCTGACCTAATCAAGCCTGGGATATTGTTTCCAAGAAAATTGTCATCCTAAACCATTATCTCCTGAGGAGAATAGCTCCCCTCCTAGTACTAAAGAGTGTTTCTGTGAATAGGACTTTAACTGGAAGGTTGAGTTAATTACATAATCCTTCTGGTTTATATCTCTCTCTCAGATGAAGAGCGCCCTGGCAGTCTGCTCTCCCCATACTCCAGTGTGTGCGCCTTTAGTGACACTCAGGACGCTTTCATGTTTTAGTTAGAACTTTTGCTTCTTAAGTAAGAAAAGCTTTTCCTGGCCTGGTGTGGGGACTCACGCCTGTAATCCTAGCACTTTGGGAGGCTGAGATGGGAGGATTGTTTGGGGCTAGGGGTTTAAGACCAGCCTGGGATACAGAGTAAGACCCAGTCTTTACAAAAAGTAAAATATAAAGAAATTAACTAGGTGTGGTGATGCCTTCCTATAGTCCCAGCTACTTGTGAGGCTGAAGTAGGAGGAGAAACCCAGGCATTGGAGACTCCAGTGAGCTACAGTGATGTCACTGCACACTAGCCTGGGCAACAGAGTGAGACCCTATCTTAGAGGAGGGGGGAAAATATACACACATACACACACACATACACAGACACAAAAGAAAGAAAAAAAGAAATGCTTTTTCTGGACTGATGTGTTACATCAAATTATTAACTGGTTTTTCATAGATGATGGCGATAATTATAGCCACTAACATTTACCGGTAGTGAATATTTACTATTGACAGGCAAACTGATAAGTCTTTGCTTTATCTTACTTAATATTTTAAGAAGGATGCTAAAAATGTTGAATTTTATTCTTTTTAAGATAAGGCGAACAGTTCTGACTTTTAAATATTTCTGCCTACCAAAGTCTGTCAGACCTGGGTTATGTCTTTTCACACATGATTTTTAGAGCTTTGTTTGTGTGTTCCTGGGCCTGCCTTTGAGGCCAAGGACTTTTTACTTTTGTCTGCCTTCCTGGTGGCTTCTATGATGAATTGAGTTGCCTTTTCTCTTATGTGATCTAATTCTGTCCTATGTTTTTTGAGGCTTATCCAACAAAATGGCATGTGGGGTTTATGTAAGGAAGCATCACTATTTATTTATTGAACTACTGATTCATTGGCAAGATTTGGATAAAAATTTCCAAGATCCAGATACTGAAGGGCTCCAATATCTCTTGTTTCCTTTGCCATAGAAAAACTTTTGGGAGTGTAAACTATAATACAGACTTCAGTCCAAAATACCTTATACTGCACCATGTTCCGGCTGTTTCCAGCTGGTTCTAGGTTCTGGCTGGTTCTAGGTGCTGCAGCCTGCGGTACCCTCCTCCCCCATTCCCACCTCCTTCATCTCACTAATGCACATTTATTCTTAGTTCTTGTCTTGGGTGATCTACCTCAAGTTTTCCTTGATCTCTACATCTGGGTCAGAGGTATTTCAATGTGTTCGGCCTACCATAGCCCTATCTCACTATTTTGTAATTGGGTATTTATTGTACAGACAATTTAAGAACAAGGACTTGTTTACATTCACTCATATCTAATGTACCATCTGACTGTAAAAAATCAAGCCAGCATATTTGTTGAGAGAGTGAATGAATGATGCGTGTCTCCATTCTCACAATTTACCAAATATGTTACTGCTTATGTGAACCACCCATTGTGCCAGGTGAAAAGGCAATGGCTTTCTGATTTTTCCTTGTGTGTTGAGAGGCCAATACTTACACTGGTTACAAAGTAAGTGGCAGAATAAAAAATATATGCAAATAGGAACCAAGATGCCCCAGTAAGAATCTCTTACCTCATCTTTTATCATGGTTTCTTAGCACCCACAGCTCAGAAGGAAAGAGCTGCTCTGTTACTGGTTTACTTCTTGCCTCCTTCCCACCTTTAATTGCCTTTGGACAAAGCAATATTCCTTCCCAACACACATGGCACCAAAAGTGCTGGCTGTCCTTTGTTTGGCTTCATAGATAGGAGGATGACTTAGAGAACAAAAAGACCTCCATGGCAGGGAGGGTGAGTAGAGTTTTTGTTTATTAATTTCTATTTATTTAGGAGGTTGGGTTAGACAGAACTCCTGAAACAGATGGTAGAATTGGTATTTTCATAAATATTGGGACTTGTGACTTTATACATTAATCTTTAATGCTGCACTAAGTCAGTGTGAAAGATGAATATAATTTATGTATAGTTATAAACAGCAGCAGTTCCCTGGATATCCCAGATCCATTTTATAGAGTTGAAACATGCTTGCTTTTTGTTTGTAATTAAAACTGCAAGAATTTTTTTATTAACTATTGCTCACACTTCAGTGGTTCTCTAAATATTTCCAGGGCCTCTGGTGATGACTATGAGGCAGGTGCAGATGAATGTAAAATAATGTGCATATATAAGCACATTTGTGATAACTGAAAACATTCATGTGCTCAACTAAAGTTCAAACAACTTTAAACGAAAAGGTGGAACCAAGAAGCCCTCAAAATACTGCTAGGTGTAGGATTTTGACAAGGTCAAACTGAGTTCATTACTCAATGGGTCAGTGGTTTCCACTCAAGTCTCTAATAAAATAATTATAATGTGTAACTTATCTCTGATTCATGTCTTTGATATAACATCTAAAAGTTTAGTTTCCCAAGAGCTGGTTGGTTTGCATGTAGGACTGTCAGATCAGTCAATGATCTCGGTCAGCAGACCAGTCTCATTTGTCTGATTGTATAATCTGCATTCTTTACTGACAAGACTCCAGACTCAGTTCTCTGTTAAGGACTTTTTTCTGAAAAATAATCAAATTATGGGAACCTAAGGGTCAGTTTTAGACTCTGTTGCCTTCAAAGAGTGTCATCTTCTATCAATCTTATGATTTGGTAACACATGTGATCCCTCTGTATTCTTGGGACATTGTGGTGAGCTACATATTCCTAATACTGAATTAAATTGTCACTTGTATTTAATGGACTTTTGGAGTATATGTTAAGGGTTTTGGAGAAGAGAAACTATCTCTGGGCTTGGATAAAGAAATACAAAAACTAAAATAAATGTATTAGATTTTAAACTTCCTAAGGGGAGGAAGTCTTGTCTTCATTTATCCCCAAAGCAGCATCTACTGAGTACTTGAGATGTTCCAGCCATTGTTCTAAGCTCTGAAAATAATAATAATGATGATAATAATAAAACAATAACAAAATAGTTACAGTCACTGGCTTTAGAGAGTTTGCCATCTATGGAGAATACAATAACAAAGACACATAATTATGCTTATTTTCAGTGGTATAATATAGTCATGCGTTGCTTAATGCAGAGGATCCATTCTGAGAAATGCATCATTAGGCAATTTTGTCATTGTATGAGCATCATATAGTGTACTCACACCAACCTAGATAATGCTTCCTACTACATACCGAGGCTGTATGGATAGCCTATTGCTCCCAGGGTACAAACCTGTATAGCATGCCACTGTACTAAATACTGTAGATCATTATAGCACAATGCTAAGTATTTGTGTGTCTAAACATATCTAAATGTAGAAAAGGCACAATAAAAATACGATATTATAATCTTATCAACCACCATCACATATGCGGTCTATCGTTGACCCAAGTATCATCAGGTGGTACATGAGTACTGTAGATACTAAGTGGAGTTAGTATGAAGGCAATACAACTAATCAGAGAGCGCATACATGGGAGGGAGGGAGCTGAAGACTTTTATAGACAGAGAAGACACCATGAGAACAGCCCTGGGGGAGGCAGGTAAGAAAAGCCTCACTGGCAAAGGGAAGCTGTAAGCACCTTGATGTTGGTATAATAATCATGGGGTCACAATTCATTTCTAGTGGGGGCTGGAGAATTAGAGAAGGGTCAGATCTTGGATGACCTTGCATACCAGATTAAGGATTTTAAACTTTACTTTTGAGCAACAGAAAGCTGTAGTGTGATTTGGTTTTCCCTGGAGACAGTTTACTCTGGTGATTCTACTGAAGATGAAACTATAGGTAGCAATACGAGATACAGGGAAAGCCACAAGAAATCTCAGAGAGAAATGATGAGAGCTGGATAGGGACAGAATGTTTTAGAGGAAACAACAACAGATGTAGAGGATGAGAAGCTAGGAATGCACAGAAAAGGGGTGGAAACAAGACTCCCCAGCTTTAAAACAAGGGTTGAGCAGATGGGTAGCAAGGCAGCAAAAGGATAGAGAAGGAGAGAGGGGTTCAGGGGGGAGTTGGAACATTCCATTTTTGACATGTTGAGTTTGGCTTGATGTGAGTTACTCAAGCGAGTGTGTCTAATATGTAAATAGATGCACTAGTCCAAATAAGAGGGTAGATGTTTGGACTAAAGATTTAGACTTGGGGGCCCTGAGAAAGTAGATGGTGGTTGGCAGGATGATGAGGCAGGGAGCTCTCTGGGGAAATTGTAAGTGGGAAGAACAGGAGGGCCGTGCATAGGAATATCTAGAACATCAACAGGAAAGGTTATATCTAAACATTTAGGCATTCTCATGCCCAACACAATGCTTAGAGCCTAGAAAATTATCAATAAATAAAAAGGAAGAGATTATCAATAAATAAATTCTGAATGTATACATGTAAATTAAAGATACAATAGGTGAACAAATTCTAAGGCAGAGCTTCTCACCCTTGACTACAACTAGAATGAAATCACTGAAGAGCTTTTACAGACTGTCAGTGACCAAACCCCAGTCCCTAGAGATCTGCCTTAATGTGGCTGGGGTGGGGCTGAGACACAGGCAAGAGCAGGTGAGAGCACATGTGCGTTTGCACACACCCCTACACATTCACGCTTGTATATTTGTATATTTTAAATTCTGCAAGTAATTCTAAAGTGCAGCCAGGGCTAAGAACTTGTACCCTGGAGGAAATGAGAGAGATGGATGAAAAGGGCAGTGAAGAGACTGAAGATTTGGCTGGAGGAAAGGATAGAACCAAGAGAAAAGCAAGAAATCTTGTCATTTTAGGAAAATTAGGATTAGAAAGAGCATATTCCTTAAGAAATCAGGGAAGATCTGGCTTAAGAGAGCATCAAATCTGGGAGCTGGGTTAAAGTTTAAAAGGAGGAACTTTGTGGAAATGGGTCCATATTCCTCCAGGGCGTGAGGTCTTGTGCATGTAGCTCTGTGTCTCTCTGGTATGCACATAATAGGTACATCAAACAGGAAAATCAAGTAGCTGGTCATCACTTACTTGTACCCAGAACATTCCCAGAGGTTGAAATAGACTCCACTTATGACATAGAAGCCACTTAGGGCCTGAAGGGTACCAAGCACGAACCTGTCCTGTGAGATATTCACAGGCACTGACAACAGGCCTGGAGCAGGTGGAGCCACAGCCAGCGTGCCGGAAATTGCCCACAGGACACAGCCTAATTTGTTTGCATGTGTTGTCATATGGGTAAGTGTTACCATGTGACTGTTACTTGCCATTCTTAATTGTGAGTATATGTTGGGGGTAAAATTGAAGGTTACTTTAATGCGAAGATTTTATTGGAGTGCATTGAGAATTCTCCAATGAGAGGATTGCTTTAATCAAGATATTACCTAGATGACCACACCCTTGATACAATACATACTGAAGGTTAATCTCAGTTTCAGGATTCTATTTTTAAAGGAACAAGCCATAAGATGCCACTTTGAAAAAGCAGAGTAATTCTGTGTTGAAAAAAATTTAATTCATTGTTTAATATTGAAGTTCTCTGGAACATGAGAGGGAGGGAAGGAGAGAGAGAGAGAGAAAGAACGGATGTGTGTGCAAGCACTCACAATTTGTACCCAGTTCATAGATGAACCAGCAAGGACCATACTTTCTGCTTGTTTTAACTACCATGAAGATACTGTGATCTAGGTGTCTGTTAGAAGTAGGGACAAGTAAGAAGCAGGCAGGTCATTCATATAGCAGGCATCCTCAAACTATGGCCCGCAGGCCACATGTGGCCCGCCTAGGACATTTATCCGGCCCATCAGGTGTTTTTGCCACCACTGCCTGTCCTGCTTAGCAATCGATTCATCCCAGGGCCCACAGTCCAGCCCTCCAATGGTCTGAGGGACAGTGAACTGGCCCCCTGTTTAAAAAGTTTGAGGACTCCTGCACTACAGGTAATGATCAGCTTGGATATTAGGAACAACTTCAAGACTATGCTGTGGAGTTGGAGAACACTGTGTTCTCTGCTGCTATCCCATGTTGAGTCTCTAATAAATACCAGAATATTAAGAACTTCCCAATGCTGTATTCTGTCACAAATAGTTGTCAGGTTAACCATTATTGCTTACCTGGGACTAAGTCAGGTACCTATGTACTTGGCATCTCTGCCTCAAATTATGAGGTGTGAGAATCGGTCTGAGATGACAAGTCATAAAACATCACAACAGTATGTCTGAACCCAGAGGAATGGCTCGGCCTGGGTCTTAGTATATATACATCTCCCAGGAATAGACCATTTTGCACAAATCTATAGGTGGGCTTTGGGAATGGTTCGGCTACTTGCCCTCAGAAATCCTAGGCCCTATCACTCTTACATGTTCCTGGATCCTGTGAATGATTATTCCACTAGTTGCTTCATAAGCATGGGCATAAGCTTAACCAGTAGGCCTTCACTTGTTCATTCATTCATTCAATTTGGTGTATATTGGGTATCTACTATGTGTCAGGCCTTTGGTTAGGCACTGAGGATAAAATGGTTAGCTAAGGAGAACAGGAGGCCACTTCTGTCTTGCACTCATGAAGTCTGCAGACTACTGAGAATGAAGTGGTAGCTGAGGAGATAGACATTGATCATGTAATTCCCTGATGAATTGGTATAATTATAAACCAATGCAAGACTTCTAAGAAAATAAATACTTACCTAGGAGGATAAATACTTACCCATGAGAAGGATCTACACTGGGGCGTCTGGGAAGGCTTCCTTGGAGAAAGTAAGTCCGCGGCTGAGATGCAGGATGGATAAGGATCCAGAAAGAGGAGTAGCCTGCATGTAGGCCTGTAGTAATAGGATTGTGAGGCGCTGGGGAACTAAGGAAGGACTCAGGTGTGGACAGCTAGAGGAGAGACAGATGGAGGTCAGATCCTATAGGGCAGGGGTCCTCAAACTTTTTGAACAAGGGGCCAGTTCACTGTCCCTCAGACCATTGGAGGGCCAGACTGCAGGCCCCGGGATGGGTCGGCTGCTAAGCAGGACAGGCAGTGGTGGCAAAAAGACCTGGTGGGCCAGATAAATGTCCTAGACGGGTCGCATGTGGCCTGCGGGCCGTAGTTTGAGGATGCCTGCTATAGGGACTTCAGTGTCATATTAAAACCAAGGAGAAGGTAGTGAATGGTTTAAGTAGGCCTAAGCAACATAGTTAGAATTCTGATTTGAAAGAAGTCCCTCTGGCCATTTGTCCACAGAGTGAGGAGAAGGGTATGATAAATGTGAGATGACCAGTTAGCCAGTTAACAGTTTCGCAGAGGTCTAGGCAAGAGGTGACAATATTTAAGTTTAGCATGGTTATGAGGAAAGATATGGAGGAGTGGATGATTCCCAAGATATCTAGGGATAAAATCGAGGATGCAATTAGTCAGATTTGAGACGAAAGAAGAGGGAAGAGGCAACTATGACTCCTAGTCTTCACCCTGCACGATTCTATGAATAGTAGTTTATTCACATACAACTGCTAGAACAGGAAGACTAGATTTGTTCTTATTGATTTGGCATAGGTGTGAGGTGAGAGTCATGAGTTTAATTGCAAATGTGTTGAATCTGAGTACTTGTGGGAGACCTAAGAGCACAAGGCTCCCAGACATAGCCCCCAGAGAGTGTTCCCTCATGTAGCTCATCCCCGCTCCACCAGCACAGGGCTCCTTGATGGTGGGTTGCAGCCTCTTACCAAGGCTCATTGTCCACCATGGCATGAGTTTGAATTTTTCCCAGAGTAGGGGATGATGTGGTTCTGTGATTATGAATCCCTAAGCAGAACTGTATCTAGTTTTTTCTGCCATTGGTCACTGTGGCTTTAGGAGCCATTTGGTGCAATGGGAGAAATCCTGGTTAGATGAGAATCAATTCCCAGTTGGCCTCTGCCATAATAAGCTCAGGGATTTTGCCATTGTGCTTTCTCTGGACCAGTACTCCCTCCTGTGTGAGAAAAGCAGTCGAACTAGAGAGTCTGTAAGAGTCCTTCTGGCTCTAATGCTCAGTGATTCTCATTTCGAATCTCAACTTGCACCAATCAAACAGTTTGAGGAATGGAGATAAATACACTTCTCAATATAGGGAGTAATCCTTGGATGTTTTCAATGTCTCATGTTTGGTTTGCTCATCCCACAGGGCCTTAAATCATCCATTCTTCATTTATCAGTGCTTAAAGGTGATTTATCATATCTAGCAGTTTTTCAATGGGGATGTTAGAAATGTTTCTTCCTATATGTTGAGTTTGATCCATGAGCTATGGCTGCCACTGAGAAGGATTCTGGTGCTGCGTCTTAGATGGGAGGAGAAGTACTGCAATTGATTGGTGATGTCTGCGATTGGTATGGGATAGGAAGTGGTAGCACAAGTGCCAGGCTTTGCCATCCTTGTCCTGTGACCTGGCCTTCTGTTTGTCCTACCAATGCATGAACACTATCTGATGGTTAAAACAAGTAATTCTAGAATTATACTTTCCCAAACTTGTTCTGGAGCTGAAATTTTCTGTTCTCTTTTATTGTGTTTTATTCTAATGTCATTTCAAACTATTTGGTAGAATAAGAGGGGGATGACTATATGTCTACTTGATTTTGTTTAATGGTTAACATTGGTCATCACTTCTTGAATAGTATGTCAAATGTCTCCTTTTCTATTTTTTATATTAAATCATAGCTGTGTACATTAGTGCTGTCATAGTACTTTTCTATTTTTAAATGGGCAACCTGATAGAAACAAATCTTTCTTTGTAGGTTAATAATCATGCAGGAACTCAGGGTTAGTGTTTCAAACTAGTGCTTGTCAACTTACATATATGCATATGTGTGGAGTGTGGATACAGATCACCAAGGGATCTTGTTAAAACACAGATTCCCAGACTTTCATCCCAGAGATTTTGATTCAGTAGGTCTGGATGGGGCCCGAGATTCTGACAGATTGCTTATCTGGGACCACATCTAGAATAGCAAAGATCTAAACATCATTGTACAGAGACAGAGATGGAAATAGATAAATTCAAGGGCTGAATGTTGGTCTTTATGCCATGTGCTAAAACTATTCACTATGGACAAATAATACTGCTCCCTAAATTTTTGATATGAATCTATTTTTGTATGATTTCTTCTTTGTCCTGAGAATAGAATGCAGGAAAAAAAAATACTGGTGGATCAAGGACTTTGGTTAATGACATTCCAGATAAATAAAACACTAATTGAGCTCCTAAAACACTCAATATATGCCACAAAATGTTATTATTTATTTGTGACTTTTTAAAAATTTTGAATCATTTTGTTTCACTAAAAAATTTATATTTGTTCACTGTAAAAAATTCAGACAATACAGAAAATAGAAAGTGAAGGTCTCCCAAAGCCTACCTGTCAGATTTTATAACATCATTAATAAGTGTGAACAGTTTGGGGTGTGACCCTTTAGACTTTTTCTTATGCTAGTATAAAGCTTGCCTGTCTGTATCTGCACATAAATATAGAAATAAATATTATAGAGGGAAAAAGAAATATATTTTTCCATTTCTAAATGGAGAAATTCAATTTTAGGTCCTACAGGAGAAGATTTAAAGGTGTCAAAAGTAAATATTTTCTCTCTGTCTCTGTCTGTCTCTCTCTGTTTTGTTTTCTGTCTCATATTTCCACACTTTGCTTTTTGACACTTACATATTATAATACTTCGAACATCTTTGCAAATAAGTATATACTTTCATTTGTTTGCCGGTGTTTTAGTTGTGCTGGCCTGGTTCCCTTTTTGACTATACATATCAATGTTTATTATTTCCTATCTCACAGAGTATCTCAGGGGTGAGTATGAAACCCAGGTAAATAAACAATAAATGTATTTTACAGCTATGGTTACCACCCCCTGGGTCATAGATGATATTGGTCTGTGGCCTGTTAGGAACCAGGCCACACAACATAAGGTGAGTGGCAAGCAAGCCAGCAAAGCTTCATCTGTATTTACACCTGTTTCCCATTTTGGTGTGAGCTCTGTCTCCTGCCAGATTGTTAGATTCTCCTAGGAGCAGGAACCCTGCTGTAAACTGCACGCACAAATGATCCAGTTTCCACACCCCTAATGAGAATCTAATCACCCCACTGCCCCTTAGTCTATGGAAAAATTGTCTTCCATGAAACCAGTCCCTGGTGCCAAAAAGGTTGGGGACCACTGTTTTACAGCACTTTCAAGTGTGCCAACATTTCATTGAATCATTCTGTCAGGTCTGGGATGGAGCATGAAGGATTTTTTTAAATTTATTCCACCAGTGTTCACTGAGCACCTGCTGTGTGCCAGGCATTGAGGTTATAAAAGTGTATAAACGAAACGGCCACAGATCCTGTCTAAATCCACCTGATGATCCATGTAAAACTATGGGTGTGGGATGTTTTGCTGCATTTTTATCCTGGAAAGATGGAGTTTGGCATTTTGTGAGTTTTTAAGGAGAACAAGAAGGTCCTAGTAACTTCCCTCACTTTGCTTGACATAAAAGGATGAGACCATTGCCGTCTCTGAGATTTCTTTCCTAGCTTTGGCTGGAATCCAGTTTGAAGACATCTGGAGTTCAGATGCAGGGTGGGGCAGGCCAGAAAATAATTCTCTCTCTGAGCGTGACTCAAAGACATGCAAGGGCAAGACTAGAGGATATTATTATTTCGAATCGAGAGCTATGCACATCAGGATTTACAGGAAACGAGGTGAGCTTTATTAATTTATTTGTTAGAGCACTGAAGTGTGAAATAATGCTTTCTGACCAATGCAAAGGTGGAATGTGAATTCGTGCTGCAAATTCAGCTAATGTTTATAAACCCTGTTTTGCATTAGGCACCATGACTGTATTATGTAAATGGAGTTCTATCCTTATACAAAGCCTACCTTTATTGATGAGGCAGCTCTTAATAGCGTGGTTATGTTATCTGGATATTGAGAGCACCAGGATTTATTCTTCTGTGGCATAAGTTACTTTATTATTAGGATTTCTTATAAAGCTCGTTTATTGAAATAATTAGAAACAAATTGCTCACATCCACATTGGCAGGATAAGCTCCTTAACAAATCACCACACCACGCTCATTCTAGATTGGGCTTCTGGAAAAATACCCTTACAAACTTTTATCGGGAAGAATGAGGACCATATAGGTTTTAAATTCAATATGTGATAATCTTCTGTCAACAGTTGAGCAGCATTTAATGAGCTTAGCCTCTCTGCAATTAAAATGTTCTGAATTGGGGTGAGACGGAATGGGGGGGAAGTTTCATTCTTTCCAATTAATTTCCTAGGTGGCAGCTGCTGCTTCCCTCTGATACCCTTTCCCCGGCTGCAGGATGCTCCCCTACTGTGAGAAGAGGGTAGGCCTGGGAAGGAAGGGCTGACAGGTTAATTACACCTGCCACTCTGCAGTCCCGCGCCCCACAGTGATTTGCACGTGGTGGAAGGAGCAATTGAATGCAAAACTTGGCAGATGGGAGTTAAGAAGTTGGACACACGTTCTCCAAACTGGTTATCCTGAGAAAATATGAAAGTTTACATAAGAATTCAGATTATTTAGTGTCTGTAATTTATCTAAAAAGCAGAGAAAAATCTATCTGTGGGCATTAGATGGGGTTCTTTCAATGTCAGCAGATTTTTTTTTCCCAGTTCACAGACATTCTTTATCTTTGCTATTTGGTTTGGTCCAGGTTTTCTTAAACTCACTGGGGTATTGCTTTCATGACTTTTTTCCATATCCCCAGTAATACATGTACTGTCACTTACGTACTATTTTTCTCTAGAGTGAGCTTTTGAAATTTTTCATAAAAGTTACAAGTTTATTTTCATTTTCTTCTAAGATACACCAAACTCAGTACGTAACCTTGAAGTATCATTTTTCTGTGCACTATCTAAAATCATTCCCCAAAATGCCAGTGAGACCTATAACTTGCCTTGTTTTATGTGTGTAATGGGCCTGTTTTTACTTTTGTCCACACATGTTCTTACCTGTGACTGCCGTCCTGGCACTGACTAGCCTGTGCCCTGTGTGGGTCAGGGCTGTCCTTGGTCTCACAACACCTTTCTTCTAAACATCACACTGCTATGCACATGATATGGACACGTTTTCAGTCCTTTGGGTAAATACCAAGGAGCCTGATTACTCCTTGTTATCCTAGGTTATCTTGTAGGATTCTATAATTTTGTGTCCAATGTTTAGATCTGTGGCTTTTTTTTTTTTTTTTTTTTTTTGATACAGGGTCTGATAGCAACCTCAAACTCTTGGGCTCAATCTGTTCTTTTGCTTCAGCCTCCCAAGTAGCTGGGACTACAGGCACCTGCCACAGTGTGTGACTATTTTTAGAGTGAGGTCTCGCTCTTGCTCAGGTTGATCTCAAACCTGTGAGCTCAGGCAATCTACCCACTCCGCCTCCCAGAGTACTAGGATTACAGGCGTGAGCCACTGTGCCTGGTCAGATCTGTGGTTCATTTTGATGAGGGTTTTTCCCTGGCTTTTCCTCCAAGGTTTTGAGGAAATGGTAATGGGAACACTTGATTACTTCTGACTTACTTAGTGAAGTCTAATTGGTATGGTTGTTGGCAAAATTCTTTGCTGCGCCATTCACCAAGAGTTCAAGAAGGTTGTTGTGCCATTTTTACTGCTCTTATTTCAGAATTCTATATATGTATATATACTTTTCCGAATCCATTGATATATATAATGGCTATATAATTTGAAATTGATTAATCCCAAATAATTTCTATTTGGCTTTGCAAAGAATAGTAATGCAGTTACTAACCAGCAGTAATGCAGTAGTGCGGACTTTTTATTTTGGTTATGAATGATTTGGGTAGTATTAACCTAAAATAAGGGATACTGGAGATACCTGGGTGTCTGATGGATGGTTATTGATGAGCGAGTGAGACCAGTATATACGAAAAATTGATGACTCAGCAAAGCACGATGAGGCGCTCACCTATAGAAATTTTTGTATTTGTTAGTTTGTCCTAACACCTTTTGTTCGGGGAACTCCAAAAGCAAGATGCCTGGTATTTCAGCTATTTCTACCCACTCATAAGTGAACCCATTTTCCACAGTTTCTTTCAGGCCTCTCCAGAGAGATGCAAGGCTATGTGTATTCATCCAAAAAGAAATGACAAGGCTGGGTGTGGTGGCTTACGCCTGTAATCCCAGAACTCTGAGAGACTGAGCAGGGTGGATTACTTGAGCTCACAAATTTGAGACCAGCCTGAGCTAGAGCAAAACCCCATCTCTAAAAATAGCTGGGCACTGTAGTGGGCATCTTTAGTCCCAGCTACTTGGGAGGCTGAGGCAAGAGAATCACTTGAGCCCAAGAGTTTGAGGTTGCTGTGAGCTGTGATGCCACGGCAGTCTACCAAGGGCGACAAAGCAAATCTCTGTCTCAAAAAAAAAAAAAAAAGAAAGAAGGAATGAAATCCCAGTTCCCTCCAGTGACAGGCTGTATCAGCAGCACCCCCCTTTAAGGCCGCTAGGATTACAGGCATGAGCCACGTATGAGCTGCCAATCCTAGCCCCCCCCCCCCCGCCACAGGCAGCACAGCAATGGCGAGTGCTGCTGCAGGTGAGCGCCTCGTGGTTGGGCGTCTCTGCCTTTCACATTTGTGGTTCTGGTGTAATCAAATGGGAAATGAAAGCAATGAGATTGGAAAGATACATAAGGCAGCGGAAAGCCACCAGAAGGTTGAAGCAGGAGTGTGCAGTGATCCAATACATGTTTTAGAAAGATCACTGTGGCTGCAGTTTGGAGGGTGGGTAGAAGGAGGTGAGGAAGTCGTTGTCACTTCTCAGCTAAAGTGAGTGAAGACAGAAGTTTAATGACAATGCCAGGAAGATGGAAAGAAGGAGATATATTTCAAGAATATTTAGAATGTTGAAGCAAAAGAACTTGGTGGCATAGAGACTTTGGCAAATGAGGGCAAAGGAGGAGTTGAGGGTGACTTCCCCTGGTGCGGGTGTGTGGCAGGGCCACACTGGGGTGGTGTTATTTGTATTTGAATACACTGTGGTTCAGATGCTAGTCACCATTTACTGGAATTTATTCTCAATTTCTGATACCATTGCCTTTATACATGCATTGGTTTTGTTAGGTTTGAATATTCTGAATTTGAGATGTGAGCTGTCATGTTATTAGAGTTGGTTCCTCGTTTCTCATACTTTCATCTTTGGAAATTTATTCATTCGTTCATATTTCCAGCAGATGCTTGTTGACTATGTATTGTCCTCGTGCCTGACTGTGTTGCCCAGTCCTCTTGGAGGGGCCACCACACTTCTGTCTCCCATATACCTTGCTAGGCATTGGGTTCTGCCACAGCTGACGTCCCTGACTTGGACTTACTGAGCTCACTCTAAAGCCCTCTCTTTCTTACCCATGCTGGTCTTTCAGGCGTTGGACCATATCCCTTTTTGGACGTCCTATAATCACTTACACATGTACTCTTGTATTTTTAGTTATTGGCTTGTTATCCATTTCATGGATAATAATGGACATTATTATGCATTTCTTTTTTTTATTTAAATATATGTGAGGTTGACTTCCCATGTCTCATCTCGCAGTTCTAGCCCATCCTGCCCCGTTCTGCCTTCAGACAACATTACTCATATCCTAGAACAGTGATTTTCGACCATGTCCCACACCACACTGATGTGCCGAGAGAGGATCTTAATGTGTCATAAAAATTTTCAGGATTATTACTTATTTTCAAAAGAAGTTAAAGTAAGTATATTTTTTTCACTCTTTTTTTTTTTGATCAGCATAACTGTGCCATAGAAGTTTATAGGTTTGAGTGTGCCATGAGATAAAAAAGGTTGAAAAACACTGCCCTCCAAGAACACTAAAACAATATACATGTTTTAAAACATGAGAAAGCTTGGTGAGTAGGTTCTGAACAGGGTAACATTATGGGAAGCAGTTGTTTTTGAATAAGTGTCCACCAGCAAAACAATAGTGGGGACCCACTGCCAGACTCGCACCGTTTCTCAGCACCCTCTGCTGGACTGTGGCAGTACCACCCCGACTTCCCAACGACATAGGACAAAGTGGCTGACTCTGTGAATTTCGGGTTGTTCCATTTAGGTTAGTTTGAAATCCAGTTGGCTTTGGGTTCTATCCTTAATGGAATTTCAGGAGCCCTCTGAGCCTTTCTGCAGAGAGGAAAGACAGTTAATTTGGCCTTGGACAGGAAGTTGCAGGAACGTTTCCCTGAGGCTGATGACTTCTCCAGTTGTGTGGATTTTATGGTCATGTTCCTTGAAGATGCTTTTCCTTTCTCTGAATGCCAACAGCACAGAGAAAAGTAGGTTTTATGCTTGTTTTCATTTGTTTGCTTTTATTACATTTTTTAAAAAAGAGCAGGTGTTTTCTTTTTTTTTAACCAAATAAAATACATCCTGGAATAAAGAGCAGTTTTAAGTACACAGCAAGACTGAACAGAGGGTACAGAGATTTCCCACATGCTCACTGCCCTTACACATGGATGGCTTCCTCCACCGTCAGCATCCTCCACCGTGGGGGGCACCTGTGTTATGGCTGATGATCCTACCCTGACACACCATCGCCCAAGTTTCATAGTGAGATGAAGGTTTGCTCTGAGTGGTGCACTTTTCTTGGGTTTGGGCAAATGGATAATGACATATGGTGTCTACCAAAGTATCCTACAGAGCAGTTTCACTGCCTTAAAAATCTCTGTGTTCTGGTGACTCATCCCTACATCCCTTTAACTCCTGGCAACCACTGATTGTTTATTTTCTCTACAGTTATGCGTTTTCCAGGTGCCATATAATTAGTAATGTACAGTGCGTTTCCTTTTCAGATTGGTTTCTTTCACTCAGAATTGTGTGTTTAAGCTTTCTCTGTGTATTCTCTGTTTCTCTCTCTCTCTCTTTCTCTCTCTCTTTTTTTTTAACAGACAGGGTCTTGCGTGTTGCCCAGGCTGGAGTGTATAATGGGATTGGTATCATTGTAACTCACTGTAACCCAAATTCCTGGGTTCAAACAGTCTCCTTACTTCAATCTTCTGAGCAGTTGGGGCTACAGACATATAACACCATGTCTGACTAATTTTTATTTTGTTGTAGAGTTGGGGTCTTGCTATGTTGCCCAAATTAGTCTTGAACCCCTGGCTTCAGGTAATCCCCCTACCTTAGCCTCCCAGAATGCTAGGAGAATGATAGGTATGAGCCAACATGTCTAGCCCCGGTGTGTCTTTTCATGGCTTGATATCTCATTTCTTTTTAATGCTGAATAATGTTCCATTATCTGAATGTACCTCAATTATCCATTTTCCTACCAAAAAAAAATCTTGATTGCTTCCACGTTTTGAAAATTTGAAATGAAGCTGCTAAAAATATGTGTGAGCAGGTTTTGATCTGGACATTTTCAATTCCTTTGGGTAAATACCAAGGACGGTGTTTACTCCTTGTTATCCTATGTTACCTTGTAGGATTTTACAATTTTCTGTCTAACACTTAAGATCTGTGATTCATTTTGAGTTAATCTTCGCAAAAGGTATAAAGTCTGTGTCTAGATTTACTTTCTGGCATGTGGATCTTCAGTTATTTCAGCAATAATTTGTTGAAAAGACTATCTTCATCATATTTCCTTTATTCCTGTGTCAAAGTTCAGTTAACTATGTGCGTCTGTTTCTGTGTTTTCTACTCTGTTCCATTGATCTAGTTGTCTTTTCATTCGCCAGTGCCATAGACGGTCTTGATTACACTAGAGCTTTATAGTGTGCTTTTATGTCAGGCGGTGTCAGTCCTCCAACTTTGTTCTTTTGCAATATTGTTGGCTGTTCTGAGTCTTTGCGTCTTCACATAAGCCTTAGAAACAGTTTGTCAGTATACAACAAGTCACTTTCTGGGATTTTGATTGAATCTATATATCAAATTGGAAAGAACTGACATTTTCATGATATTGAGTCTTCCTATTCATGAACATAGAATGTATTTAGCTCC
The DNA here is from genome assembly GCF_000181295.1 of Otolemur garnettii. Lineage (NCBI taxonomy): Eukaryota > Metazoa > Chordata > Mammalia > Primates > Galagidae > Otolemur > Otolemur garnettii. The sequence goes on along the minus strand of NW_003852475.1, from coordinate 1,494,750 downwards.
TGGATTTCTTACATGAGCGTTATAGTTTTCCTTGTATACATTGTACACATATTTTGTAAGATTAATTCCTAAGTATTTTATTTTCCTCTTGGGGAAGGAAGAATCATAACCACTAAAACATCTAGGACCATTGAGCTGAGCTATCATTATGTTGGTATTATTCTGGAGCCCAAGTGAATGCTACAAAGATGATTCTGATCTTAGAGTGAAGATTATATCCCAGAAGGTGCCTTTGGTAGTAACTGATCAAGAATGAGGAAGTTCTGTTAAGTTTGTTAATCATACAAGTCATCAAATCTGTGATTAGAAAATGTTAAAGAAAATGAATGAGGCTGAGACAGCAACAAGAGTAGGAGGAGGCCTAGTAAAGCAGTACTGAGGGGCAGAGGCAGAACCAGTGATGGGGCTGCCTGGGGAGGAGAGCAGCAGGTTAACAACCCACGAAAGAAAACTTTTGAGAAGGAGACAGCTGTTCCCATTCTTTATTGATTCAGAGGTTAAAGCATGTGTGGATGAGAACATATATTATTTTTGTAGTAAAACAGGATGTACAAACTTTACATAGCAGATTGTATATAAAAGAACTCACTCTTCCATTAAGATTTGAAGAAATATTTATTGAGTGCTTACCACGTACCAGACCACTGAATAATATCTGGTAATATTACAAACAAGTTTGTTCCTAACTTTTGAAGCGGACATTATCGCAATCTCCACACCCCTTGGTGCCATCCCAAACCCATGGGTTATGTTATTTCACATGGCATTTGCTTTCACAGAAATCTAAATGCACACAGATGTCTGGCTGTGCCTTCTCGCCTAGAGATTTAACTACAAAACAGGAGCTACCTTTCGTCTCATCTTCACATGCTTTGATTGAGTATGGAGATTCTTTTATAAATGATGGCTTGAAAGAATCCTATTGGCAAGAAGTGAGAATCTGATTTTTGATCCATGACTGACGATTTATTGTACAAAAATCTGTCGATGCAAACCCAGAAAATGTGTCGTCACTTGGGACTGGCGGTCTTAGCTTTGGGCCTAGATTTTCATAGCTGATTAGGGACAACCACCTCTAATTTGAACCACACATAGATCTTTCTTGATCCTGATTCTTGTTTCTTACCCGAGCCTTTATATTGAGAAGCAAAAGACTTATGCTTTGCCAGGCAGGTGAGTGAGAGCCCTGTCTTTCTAATGGTCTCCATTTGGTTAGGAGGCATATTATCAGACGTGGCAAATTCACTTGAATGAATCTCATTTGTTACTTTCAGGTCAATAACCATCTTCTACATTCAAAGGCCTTTAACACTCTCTTTGTCATATCCAGTAACTTCTAAGAGGATTCTTCCTGGAAAAGAGTTAAGAAAACAAAACAAAAATACATAATCCTTTAAGTCTAAAAATAGGATATAGTGGGGGTAAAAGAAAACCCCAAACCCAAAGAACAAATCTAGTTTGATAATCAGGCATTTTGTTTAAAAAAATGTTAAAAATACATTATCCTAACTTTTTAAATTGACTTCATTAACTTCTTGAAATTACATACACATTAATAGGATTTTTATTATTAATTCTTTTAATTTGTTTATACTAGGCTTTGAAAAGGGTCTTATTATTTTCTCCAGTCTAGTTAGGCATTGATGAGACTCATTAAGCATAATGGAATCTGGCAATTTATCACCCAGATTAAAACCCTTTTTCCACGTAACCTCCATTTACCCTTTATATTGAGAGACTCCTCCTTGGCACCAGTCGAGGGCATGGTGTAATTCCCCAGATTTCTCAGTAACAGAATCTCTGTGTCGCTGAGCGTGTCCTTCCTGTCCTTCTTCTTATCCACATTTACATGAAGACTCAATTCTTTTAATTCAAGTGAAGTTATAAAAAGTACACAGAGTTAAGTTGTCTGGACAAATGCAATCTTGCCTTTTCTATCATTTCTTTCCCAAGCTTTTTCTGGTCATATTTCTTCGCTTGAGCCTTGTTCTTTAGGGAACTATCAGAAATCAATGCCCTTTACAAATGCTAAACGGCTCTTTCTTGTTATGAATGGAACATTAGCCACCTAAGGTCTCCTGTCTTCCCCCATCATGACTAATAGGATTGTAATTTCATCAAGGTCTCCCCAGTGACATCAAAACCCATACCAGTTACACACTAAGTGGATTTGGATGTCACCTGATCTCGGAGATGAAATTCAAAGCACTGTCTGTGTAAAGGTTCAGAGGGAATGGGTCTCAGCTAACCCAGCCACTCTGACCCGACCAAGATGTCCCTGACAGGACACACGGAATGAAGATAAATCATTTCTAAAGACATACTTTAAACAAAATACAGAATTCCTAAGTAGACACAGGGAAAACCCAACTACTTGCATTTTAGCTCATTATTTACATTTATAATTCATCTTTTCTCTTTCACAAATAAATCAAGAGAAAATATTCAAATGCTACTTAAGTCATATAAAGTAGACACAGTGGCTCACACTGCTAATCATAGCACTCTGGGAAGCTGATGCAGGTGGATTCCCTGAGCTCAGGAGTTTGAGACCAACCTGAGCAAGACAGATCCCATCTCTACTAAAAATAGAAAAATTAGCCAGGCACGGTGGCACATGCCTGTACTCCCAGCTACTTGGGAGGCTAAGGCAAGAGAATCACCTGGGCTCAGGAGTTTTTTAAAGTTGCTATGAGCTATGACACCATGGCACTCTAACCTGGGGCAATAGAGTGAGATTCTGTCTCAAAAACAATAAATAAATAAAATAAAATATTTGAGACATGTAAGATCCCCTTCTTAATGCAAAGAAAATTCTGTTGATTGGAGGAATTTGCTTGTTTTTGAAAGTGTTTTCCTTTAGTTAGCATTGACTTGTCTTCTATATTTTTGACATTCTGCATTTGTGAAATTCATGAAATGAGGGAAGTATAACTGACTCTTCAGAACAGAATCAAACCATCCTGCAAATTAGAGGTTTGAGCCTGACTCCTTGCCTCAGTGCTCAAATCTGCATGGCTAAACAGTGACGACTTTAATGAAGGGGAACACTTAATGTTTTTTTGACTCTTGGCTCTTCCTTCTGAGATACTGAACCTCTTCTTAAACCACCTCTGTCAGGCCATCATTGTTTTCAAAAACATTTATTTAAAACCTTGGGATCACTGTGACTCAACTTTTTTTTACTCTACTTGTAACTCTGCTTCCTTGTCAGTTAACACTGTTGGACATAACTTCCATAGCCCTGTACTTGACCTTGGGGATGCCAGGCTCCCCTGCCAGTCCACCACACATGATGCTGGAAGACTGACACTATTTAAGGGCTTTCCCTTAAATAGTCCCATAACTTCTCAGATGAAACTTGTCTATGGCTCCCATTTATTTCTGTGTTATATCTGACCCATTCTCTCTCTCTTTTGAAGGCTTCCGTGACCTGGTCCCCTCCACCTGTGTAGGCCTGTTCTTCTACTCCCCAGCATATGCAGAGTCTTATTTCTACCATAAATCAGCAACATGTCATCTGGATATGTCCTTGTGGAAATATCCTTCCTCATCTTAGCCTTTCAGAGCATATCCATCTTTTACCCATGAAGCCTTCTCTGGGACTACTAAGTCTCATCTTCCACACCTCTGAATTCCTGGGGACTGGCAATATGTGCCATGCGGTGTTACACTGCATTCTCTTTCATTTGAGATTTATATGACCCTTATTACAAAAGGATTTTCAGCACTTACGTAGATAGCATCTTGTAATGTTTGATCATTGCTTCCTACCTATATTCTGTATCTTCTGAACTCAGTCATTAACGCTTTGAAGGCAGGGGCCACATCTCATGTTTCATTTTGAAATGCAGCATGGAATAATCAAGAGGACACAAGACTAGGAATCAAAGGCCTTGAGTCCAAATATAGTTTTGCTACAGATTAACAGTGTGACTTTAGGTAAACCACTTGGGCCCTCAGGGACTATCTTATACATATATAAACTGCTGATAACTGCATTTTTTGCCAAAGGTAAAGAGCTTTTTATTTCTGTTTACAAACATAATACTTTTTCATTGTTCAAAAAATTGAATAGTATAGAAGCGTTTTAGCTTTTAAAAAAAAAGTTAAAAAAATACAGCTGAATTTGCACTACCTTGAGATAAGCACTGTTAACATTTTGGTAATTTCTCAGTTCACATAGATTTTCTTTTATCTGTGCGCACACAGGGATAAGAGATCTATCTAATAATTGAAAAAAATAGTTATTTCTTGGCAACTTTTCCCACCTAGCAATATAAGGTGGACGTGTTTTCACTTCACCAAATTATTGTGGTATTGAATGGATATTAAAGTATATATAATAATCCCTTCTTGGAAAATTTCTTTTAGTGAATGATATTTTAAAGGACAGACATGTGTGATGACTGCTCAAAAGGATATGTGATCTTTACTTGGTTATCTTTCAGGGATGTTTCTGCCTTTGGAGGAAAGCTCCTACTCTCTTTGCCTTCCCAATTGAACATTCGTTTGTCTGACTCCCGTCCATGGGGCATCTGATTGGGCTGCAGTTTCCATTCTAGTGCCTCACGAACCTCAGCTTTGTCTCTATCATACAGGTGCCCTGCCCAGTCCCTGAGTCACAATTCTAAATTCCACAGAGTTCTGAAAGGCAAATTTTTACTTTTGTTCTTTTCCCTTTTCCTTCCTTTCTTCCTTCCTTCCCTCCCTCCCTCTGTCCCTTCCTGCCTTTTTCCTTCTTTCTTTTTTGTAAAGGATTTAACTCTATTCAGTTCTTTAGAAAATCTAATGTGAATTGGCATGAGACAACTCAGAAATGTTATTTAATTCATTTAGTGTGAATATTTATATGATTCACTTCAGAAATATTAATGTATTTGACTATGGGTTGCTGCCCCCATCCTTGCTAGGAGCATTTCATAATATATATGTTCTCTATTAACTATCTAATAAATACAAAGTATTCAGAATTCCAAAATGCATCTGGTACAAAGGGTCTCGAATACAAAATTGTAGCCCTGTCCTACGTTTATGATATCTGTAATTCTTGTGACAATAATCAGCACTTTGCTTTTCTGGTTTGAGATCATTAAAAAGTGTTGGGCATTAGAGTAGGGGTTTTCAAATCTGTATTTTCCTTTTTAGCTTTAGAAGACATCTTTAAATAAAATCTTATCTAGAAAACAAAGTGTAGCCAATGTGAAGGTTAAGTTGCTTTCACTGGAGGAGCAGCCCAGAGCTCAGTCTCCTGGGTTCCTTTTCACCCCACTCCCAAGGTCACCTGTGCTCCTTTTAGCCCCACTCCACCCCCAAGGTCACGTGTGCTCTGGCCTTGTGAAAACTGATGCAGTAAAGTGGCTGACAGTTTCTCAGGCTCCCAGATACCAAGGAGAACAGGGCTGTAGCTACTATAACATGGGCTGCTAGCTGGGCAGGGAATGTCATCATTCCAAGGCTGGGAGGGGTTTTGTTGTTTCTGATGTTTTGTTTTGTTCTGATTTCCTTTTCTGGTTCGATGAACAAGAGCTCACATTGAAGAAGAGCCTGTGGAAGTTTAGGTTTCTTTCAAGGTTGAATGAAGCTTTGAGAGTTGAGGTTCACTTGTCTCAGCATTTATTAATCCCTGTTTGGCTCATTTATGTCATTTTTAGTGTTTTCATATAAGTAAAACAAGTCTACTCATGATAAATTCCGAGAGTCGAAGGGTTAGACACTATTTTATTTAGAACTTTTGCAACATGTCAGATAATCTCCCAGAATGATCTATCAATTTACTGTCCTTATAATTCTTAAAATCCCCAGAGTTCTGATTTTAAACGTCATATTAAATCAATAAAAATACCTCATAAATTCTTCCTTATTAACTATGTGTAATTTTCTGGCGTGTTACAATTTTTTAAGCACAGGAAAAGGTTTTAGAAAAACATGTTTCTTTAGTTGCCAATGTTTGATTTAAGTATTTATTTATGGTTTAAATCAAGATTTTTAAGAATCCTCTAGTAAATTTCTGACTTTATCTCCTTTACTTTTTTACTATTTATAGGAGCTTTACAGAGGTAGGTTCTCAGAACAATTGTTACTCAAAATGGTTTCCAAAAATAAAAAAAAATACAACTATCAAAAAAATCTGCTCATCAAACTATTTTTCCCACTGAGGCAGGTTTTAGATTTTTAAGATGCAATATTCATTTCACCCCCTATGTTCAAGCATGTGTTTTAAATATGTGCTATTAGGAAGGTGTAGCTGAAATAATAAGAGCATATTGTTGAATAAGGCATTTTCATTAGGAATATTGATGGCTGACATCATACTAGGGCATCTTAGTGTCAGCAGGTACACCTTTGCTGCTTTAATTATTAAAGGCTTTTTGTCTGTGGTGACTGGATTATAGATTGAACACATTTCAAGTTAAATAAAGCTACAGTTTTCCGACAGTATACTTCTAACAAGAAAAATGAGAGTAAAAATATTGAAATCCTGGAACGTATAGAAGTCAGATCAATAAATAAAAGAAAGTCTCCGTATGGCCTCCAGAATTATGCCTGTGAGTGGAGTGATTCTTCACTGCAAGTTAGAATTAGCTATAAGCTGAGCAAGATGTGAGGAAATAAACTACCTATGTTTTCATGGGACTTATTATGTCTTTCAATTTTAATATAGAATCAAGGTTTTTTGGTTTTGTTTTTGTTTTGGCTAAGTATAGTGATAGGATTCTAGAAGAACTGTCTTCCAAGGGCCCATCATCCTTTAAGCTTGGCTCTCAGCGGGGGCGGGCGTTAGGGCTTGGCCCAGCGTGTGCTGGGTGCTGAGTGAGTAATGGGAGCATGACCTGAGCTGGTCTTGTCATTTGGGATTTCATGTTCTATTTTGTAAATTGTTCCAATAAGGTCTTTAGTGTCATTTTTCTTCCCTTACAGTGTTTCCAGCTTTCTTCCTCAGTGAGAATCCTGGGTCCCAAATACAACAATGCCAGGAAAAAGGAGTTTTCATAGTTGAGACCCTGCCCTGACCCTGTTAGATTGGGGCAGTTCAGAGAGTTAATGATTTTTAATTATGCCAATAAGACTTTGCATTTGTCCTTAATTACTTAGTCTTATCAATGCAAATCAGTTGTCCTAGTATATGATGATTAGAAGCTCAGAGTTGGGCAGACAAGGTTTTGAATTCTAGCCATGCCACTGACCAAATGTGTGACTTTGGGAAGTCATTTAGCTTTGCTGAACCTCCATTTGCTCACCTATAAAGATGTAATAATGATGCTGATGATACCAACACCTACTTCATGAGCTACTTGAGAGGATTAACTGAAATAATACTTGGTAAGTATTAATACTTAGCACAGTGACTAAGACATAGTAAGTCTTGTATGACTATTGTTGCTTCTGATGTTGTCATTTTTAAAATCTCTTTTCTTTTATTCAATGTAAAAAATGTAAAAATCCCATGTCTGTTATAAAGATTAAATGAGTTAATGTATCTAAAACAGTATGTTTAGATACATACATTGGTACATCATTGATGCCAAGTAGGGTGTAGTTACTACTACCATTCTTTTTTTTTTTTTTTTTTTGCAGTTTTTCTTGCTGGGGCTGAGTTTGAACCTGCCGCCTCTGGCATATGGGGCCGACGCCCTACTCCTTTGAGCCATAGGCACTGCCCACTACTACCATTCTTTAATTCATCCATCTAACCATCCGTCTATCCATCTGTCCATCCAGTGTTTTTGAGGGTCTCCTGTGTAATGGAGATTAGCATGTCTCTAAAGTGAAAAATGTTGCCATTAGTCTCTGAATAGCTAGACTGATCATAGGAAATGCCTTATCTGAGTATAGCACATTACCATCCATAAAGAGCTTTCCCTTATGTTATTTCATTAGATGCTGTCTGAAGCACTTTGCTGTAGTTATGAATTTCTATTAATGTTGATTGATGTAGATGATGAAAATGAGTATCAGAGAGGTTATGATACATCCTACTTGTTTATGTAACTAGTCAAAGGGCCGACAAATTATTTCTGTAAACAGCCCGGTAATAAATATTTTAGCTTTGTACAACACCTGGTCTCTGTTGTAGCTTCTTTGCCATAAAATCACAAAGGGAGCCGTGGACAATAGGCACACAAATGTGTGTGGCTAGATTCCAATGAAACTTTGTTTACAAAGTGGGGAGTGGGCTGGACCTGTGGGATTTCTGAAACAGTCGGTGGCAAAGCAATTCTCGACCACAGATTTCTGCCTCCTAGTTTAGGCTTCTGAAGGTGCTCCTTGGGCTATTTCAGAACAGTTTTCAGACAAAGAACACCAGGGTATGTCTCTGCAGGTTCACCTAAGTGATTAGCTAGTCCCTGTTTCTACATCTGTCCTGCTTCTTGGTCACCAAGACATATTTTATCAAATACCTTGCAGAAATCCAGATTCACTTTGCTTCTCAGACTTACTACCTTTATCCAAAAAGAAATGAATGAGACTTTCTCTTGGAAATCGAGCATTTAGTGATCATTGATTTCTCTTCTCAGTGGTCAAACAACTTCTTTTCATTGCAATCTAAAAGTGTTTTTGAGCAGGAGGATCAGCCTAAAAACTGATTTGTAACTTCTAAATATAGCTTTTGCCTTTTGATTTTGAAAAGAAAAACAAAAAAAATCCTAAAATAGTCTTTAAAAAAAAGAAAGGAAGAAAAACCACCACATTGTCCTGCTTTTAATCAGGGGCCCCTCTGAGTCATCCCGATTCCCCAGAGATTGCCAACAATGTTTCCACAGTCACATCTGAAGTCTTTTTATTACCCTGGGGTGTAATTTATTGCTGAGACTTGGATTTATGCAAAGCAGCTTGCTGACCTCTCTTGGGGTCTCCTCACTTATCTTGGGCTTCATGTTTTCCTCTTCTTTTCAACATGGAGATCATTTGCCTTGATAGCAAAGGTGGAAGCAATATAGGAGTTGAATGGTTCTGCTTTCTCTCCAGCTTCTATTCGCATTACATCATCTGCTTCAAGCAACAAGTCAATCCCACCCTTGTTCTCATCTGGCTCTAAACACAACCTTAACCTAACACTCCTCGTAGATTTCATCAGGTTTTGTAAGCCGTGGCGTATCCTGGGCTTTTGGACACTGTTTGCACAGATTTATGCTTCTCTCTATTCCTTGATTATTTTCCTTTCCTCCGTATACTCCTTATGCTTATAGTTCTTTTGTAAGCACAGAACCAAAATAAATTTACAAATTCAAAACTATGAAACCAATAAAATTCAAATGTATGACAGAGATTTAATGTGACAGCTGGTGCTATTTTTGCCAAGACATTTACTAGACTTATTTGCAAGTTGAACGTTTTTTAATGGTCTTTTCTACTAGGGCTGGGTTCTTTAGAGTTTGGGTCTCCTGTGTAAATCTTTTGAAGATGATCACCCAATTATCTTTCCAATGTTCAACACATGAAGCTACAAGCTGTTAGTTTAAGGTGTGAGTCTATCATTTGGCCTTTTCTTGTGGTAGGAATATACCATGTACCCAGTAAGCACACTTTTGTTCCCTTCCGTTCGGCTTTTAACAAGCACATCATAAACAAAAGTGCAAAGAGAACATTGGATTATGAGTATTCAACCAAAGATGGCTCATTAATACATTCACAATATGCTCCTATTTACTTGTATACCACTAAAATAGGATAAAATATTTAAGGGTTTTTACTGAGATTTTGTGGATCCATGAAAATATGACTTTGGATATTGAGGAAATCCCTGTAGATCCACTTTGCTGCTCTGCTTGAGGAATATTGACCAAGACAACCAAAGGTTTTTGATTCCTTACTCCCCAAATTATCCTCCTTCCCCTTTTAAACATACTTCAATTGGAAATGAGTATTTAAAGCCTCAAATTCTTTAGTTTTCTATTGGAGATGTCACTGCAAGTTTCTCTGAATTAAAAGCAGGCTACATTGGTTGTATGGCTGGTGGCTCCTGTCATCTCAGATGCATTCTCTTAGGACAGCCCAACCCCAGTGAGCCATATGATGGGACCTGTAACCTCCTCTGAAGACCTCAGCAAGAAGTCACCACCACCAGTGTAGGCCCTTGCTGCCTGCTTGGGATTGAGCATAGCTTTCTTGTGCCTATCATGTGTGAGCTGGCTGTGAGTCCTTTCTATGAGCTGGTGGTTTTTCTTTTCATCAGGAGACCCTCCAGCCATTTATTGGCCCTAGTTTCTGAAGCTGAATTCCTTCCCAGCTCTTCTTTGATTTGTCATGATCTTCCTCTCACTTACCATTTGAGGCTGATCTTATTTTCCTTTCAAATTCTTACCAAGTGTTCTCCTATTTTCCTCCATGAATGATCTTTTTTTGTTTCCAGAAACATGCTCCTAATCAATTGGGGCACAGAGAACAATCTCTCAAGATTCATCACATGCTCTGATACTTTCCAGCACCAACTTGCATGTCCAGTATGCACAACTCTAAGTCTCTAGGATGAAGGTGCTTTATGGTGTTATCACCAGGAGAACAAAAGATAAATCTTGCTATTCAGATTTATCAGGTACTGTGGTTTTGAACTCCCAAACTGGAGTCTTTTGTCACATAAACACTGACTCTGTGCTCCATGTTCTAGAGCATCGCATTCAAGTCTCTCCAGCTTACACACCTCCCATCTCTCTCTTCTCATTTACTATCTCTGTTCCTGTTGGGTTTCTGTAGTACCCATGGTGCCAAATTATCCTGAGTGAAACCATATACTCTTTCCAGAATTGGTTGTTATGTACTTAGTTGTGTTTTCAAAGAATTACCTAGAAATTATTTCTGTAATTAGTCTGCCTTTGATTTAAGATTTGATCTCTAGCTTTTATATTTTTCTACTCAGTGCCCCTCTCTTGATGACAGACTGCTACGTTCATTGAAATCTCTTCTCCCTACTTGGGGTATTTCTCTCTAAAAATCAGTAGTGATCATGAAATCAGCTTTGGCTATCTGTGGCCCAAAGAAAGGTTCAGGTTAGTTGTGTAATTATGATTGATGTGATGTGTGAAGTCTTTCCTTATTTTAGGCTGATGGTAGGCGGATCAGGCAAGAATGGTATAAGTCATGACCTTGTTACCTGATATATTGTCTGCCTTCTACTGTTTGGTGACATTTTTTAGTCTGAATTGCCTTTGACTAATGCTAAATAATCAACTTCACCCTAGGTTTTCACCTCCAAAATGTCTGGGCCATAGAAAAAGGATAAATAAATGTTTTTGAATAAAGTTGCTATATTTGCAACTTTCTCCATGTTCTCCAAAATTACATTTTCAAGTTATGATATAGCTGAAATATATAGCATGTTATTTGTGATAGAATTTTAAGAGAAGTAATTATAGAAGAACTTCTTTGGGGTCTCTTCCTAAAGGATGCAGGCAAGAGTTCAGCTGGTATTCAAAAAAGAGTTGTATTAGAAGTTCTTTCTAAATCATGGGAAATTGAACTGGCTACACTAAAGGGTTTCTACCTTAGTAATGAATTCAGTCACTTTTCTGGTTATGTTATTTATAAAATGGCTTTTGCTTATAGATATTCAAATATATGCAGTCAGTTATAATCCAAGAGAAATGTAGCAAAAAAAAGAAAAAAAAGGATCCCTGAGTCATTAATGTGGAGAATTATCTCAAACACAATAGATTTTCCTCATGAAAAAATCACACAAAGTCTCCATAGCAACCTCACATAATTATGCATCAGATTTCAGTGTAGTAACAAAACTAAGCTCAGAAGAAATTGTAAAGAATAGTGATATAGGTGGCACACAGGAATATTGAAGGGGGACAGTTCTAAGATGGGAGAAATGCACAAAGGACCAAAATCTTGCCTGCTCTGTGCTTTAGAGAGTACTGATTAAGTCACTGCATTATCTGGAAATTGGAGACAGGGAGCAGCAATATCTGATAATACCAAGGTGCCTGGTAAAACTACCATTGTGAAAGGAATGTCAGCATTTCCATTGGAAGTCTTTTCTTTTCAGAATTTAGAGGAGCATAAGAAAATTTCTCTAGATAATACATTGGCATGCAAGATGGAAATAAATGATTTTATTAATTTTTTTGAGTTTATAAAACTTATTTGAGCCCTTATGTTTAAAAAAACTATAGAAGTACTCTAAACATGCAAACAACATCAAGTTTAGTTACTACTAAACACTGCTGAGATGCTTCAATGCAGACATTCCTTGAAATTTAAATAATTATTTCTTGCGAATACTAGCATACAAAGTTAATCCATTCTTGAATGTTTTTCCCACCTGAGCCCCCAATTTAATGTTGTTTATTAATAGATAAGTGTCAGCAGTGTGGCTTTTGTTTACAGCCATTTGTAAAGAGTAACTGCCCTGTAATTTTGAAGAATATTTGTAGCTTAGTTTGGCCATTCATACCTATGAGAAGAGAGGATAATTTCTGGAATTCCCTGGCCACAACACAACAGTGAGAGACTGGATGGTGTTGATGTATAAAAGAATAAGATGATGTCACAATTTCAGTGGGGTTCAACACATATTAATTGCACTGATGGTATGACTCTGATTTCAAACTGGGTCCCAGAACCTAAACCTGACTAAGACATAGTTTGTGGAATGGAGTCTGGAGTGAGGCACAGATGTGTGACTGGTTAATTTCAACATAACATAGCAAACACTGAGGTATGTGCAGGCTATTGGACCATAGCCAAAGGACATTTCACTGAACATCTCCTAGGGGAGATGGTAAGTCTTAAAGGGAGAAGGTGTCTGCAAGGGGCAGAAAGGTGAGGATCGCATTCCAGGCAACAGAAATGGCATGAGCAGAGGTCCAGAGGTGTGAACTCATGCAATGTAGTCAGCAGGGCAACCACCAGTCTTTGGTATTACCAAAGCATACATAGCTTAAGGCACGGAGTGGTGGGAAATAGGATTAAACCTGTGCAAGGGACACTGTTTAGGCCAGGCCTTTAATGTTAAGCCAATGACCAAAAGAACTGCTCTTAAGACAATGGGAAGAAAGGAAGCTACATTTTAGATAGCTAACTCTGCCTTCATTTTGAAGGATGCAATTTTGAGGGGCAAGATTAAAAACAAAGAGCTGATAAAAAGGCCATTTTTGAAGCACAAAGCTTTCTAGTGACCTGTCTCCTTTGCCTGCTTTGTCCCAAATATCGGGGGTTAAGTCCAAGCTCCATGCAAGCCCATTTGTGCTTTCTCTAACCATGAAGATCATTATTCTGAGGATGATCTTAGCTATGTCCTGTTAACATTAAAATGTTAATTAAATTGGTTTAATTTTGTATTACAGAAACTATTCTCATTTTGAGAACTGAATTAGTTCATTTCTTTGCTTTCAAGCAGAACATCTAAGTGATTAGGGCATATAAGAATTTATTTTTAAAGGCTATAAGGAAAAAATCTATTTTCACATTTGGATATGTGTCTGCATATGACCCATCTAATAGAAATAAGTATTGAGTGACAGTAGTTTTGGAAGAATCTGTAAGAAATAAGATAATGTCTAGGGTCGGAAAACTATGCATTCATCTACTATTCATCCATCTATCCAGTGGTTTTGAGGGCCTACTAGGTGACAGGAGCCATTCTGAATAAGAATGAAGCAGTGATGTGCAAAATAGACTTGAGCCTTGTCCTTGTGAAAATTGCAGCCTAGCAGGGATGACAGACGTTAATCAAATAAATGCATTTGCTTTGAAACAGTTTTTAGAACGGAATTAGTCCATTTCTTTGCTTTGAAGCAGAACATCTAAGTGATTAGGGCATATAAAAATTTATTCTACTTTAAAGGCTATAAGGAAAAAGTCTATTTTTACATTAGTATGTGATAATGCCATTTATCCAAGTCTTGCTTTTCATACTGGTTCCTTGGAAAATAGGGATTAAATGCTTTATACACGTATTACTCCTTTCTGAATGCATTATGCCCTATAAGGTCATTTACCCAAGTCTTGCCTTTTATGCTGGTCAGGTATCTTGGTTTCTTGGCATTTCCCAGCTGTGTGCCAGTGTCTTTGAATTGTGCGACACAGAATGTTGCTAATGAACAAGGCCCTCTGAATTCCCTAGAAAATAGTTTCCTCAACGTAATACAAGTGTTGACTTTATTATATCTCCTGTTACCTGTGTATCCTAATTACAAAGTATAATAATAAAACTCTAACTTCAATCATAAAATTTTAGATATTTCTTAAGAAGTATAAACATTTAGCTTTTACTCCCAATGAGTGACTTTCTAATTTGTTGAATGTAGAGTTTTCTTGAAATAGCAACGTAACAATGAAATTCCCAAAGGTACAATATTGTCTTGATTTTGTGGTATAGCCCTAAGATGTCCTTACCTACAGTGCCCAGTTCTTATTCATCTGTCATAGCCTTTAACTCTAGAGAATCAGATGGATTGGCTAGAAGATCAGAGTTCAGTATTCCACTTCATGCTGTCGAATTCCCCTATATTCTCCTGACAGCTGCAGGAAAAACAGCAAAACTTCAGGGGAAGTGGTGAAAATGGGGATTCCATGCTTTACATTACTCTCCTCTTAAATAGTCAATGTTTACCTCATATTTTTAACTCTGCACAGCCAAGGACCAAATGTGCATAGTAAGTTTTCTTTGGAGGAATTATTGTGAGTACCCCGAGTGGTTGTGAATAACAACACTAGCCCTAAGTCTGAGATGGGATTTGAGGTATAGGAACATTATGTCTGCAAATATAAAAATCAAAGTAATGGTTTTCTTGATGATACTTTTGTTCAAAGATCTAATTCAGAGGTGATAGGTTAAAGAAGAGGAGGAGGAAGACGAGGAAGAGGAGAAATACACGAAATGAAGTCATTATATTCCATGTACAATGGTTGTGAAAGCCCGCTGCTTTGCTAGGTCAACTTTCAGAGGTCTTTTTATTGAACTGTGCTTGGCAATAGAGTTTGGGAAGAAGCTGATATTTCCAGGTATGTGGGTAGATGGGGAAAGGACTGAAGACAAGTCAAAGTTAGGGGGAAAATATACAACACCTCATCCCAATTTTTGGCAGTAACTAGTCACAAGACTGTAACATCTTTGGATTCAAAATAAAACTCAATGCAAACTCCAAATCCACGGTAGCAATGAGGAAAGACAACATTTCCACCTGTATCCAAACATTTTGATAAACAGAAATTCAAAGTAGAATTCTCTCTTGTGTGTGATATTAACATCTCCTATCTTGAGAAGTTCTATGGGCTAATCTGAATCGTAATGATTTGTCGGTAGATACCTGCAGAACTTTTAATTCAAATCTCAGGACATTTTATTTGCATATTAAGTGGCACATTTATACTCAACAATAAGTATCCCTGAAGGACTGATATTTAATGGGAGAATACAATTATCCCAGTCAGGCCATAAACATTTTTGTTAGGGTAATGGCTACAGTTTAAGACAGCCTCATAATCCTTCATATAAAGTACCAGGCTGTTACCAAACTAAGCCAGAGAAGATTTAAGCCACAAAAATATTATTATTTCATTTGAATGAAAAATGTGTTTGCACTTAGTCACCATTTTAGGAGTTAGCAAGGGCAATGAGCTATTAAATTTTTATTTTTGATTCTATATGGAGACTTCAAACAATTATTTTAAATACAAACGTTAAGAAGTGTAAATATTTTATTCCATGATATATTAGCCACTTGGAATTTTTTTTGTAGCAAAAAGTATGATGATATTATGTAGAAACTAGTTAGAATATATCTAGTTAATAATACTTATAACTTAAAGCATCCTCTTTAGAATATTTGACTACGTACCTTTTCTAAATCGGTGTTCTTTTCACCAAGCATCATTTTCTAAGATTTTAGGACATTTCTGTGTAACTATAATGTCTCAGTACTTTAGAAGTTAAATATAGTCTTGCATACAAACTAGAAATAATAGAAGTAATTTTACCCTTTCTCATAATTTTGGTAGTGGTGTTCTATTAAGAATCAGAGGACTTAGGCTATGAATAACTGCTGAGTCATGTTGGACAATTCAATTATCTTCTATGGAATCTTCTTATCTATCAATTGATGTATCAGACTAGCTGCTTAGAATTCCTTAGGCAGAGAATGTTAGGGATTTTGCTCCTTAACTCAGCACAAAGTATAATAACAAGGGACCCCCCCCCCATATAGGCAAGAGTCAGAAAGAGAACTGAGAGAGATGGGAAGAAAAGGAGGAGCTGAGGGGTAAGTGCTGCCTCCTGAGCAGAGGGAAGAAGAATCCAGAAGGCAGGGAGGTGTGAGAATAGTCAGCAGGTGCCCTCATGTCACACTCTCTAGCAAACTTTAGAGAGAACTGAACTCAGAAGTCCAGGGAAGAGACCAATATGGGAAACTCGGGACAGGGTCTTCCAGATGACTTCTAGCTTCTCAAAACTATGAAAATATCTTCTCTGAGATAGTAGGTAATCTTCCCCTTCTTTCTGTCTACAAGAGTTTCAAGCCTTTCTGTGACAGTAAAGTTATACTTCAGATCTGCAGGGCAATTTTTGTAAGGTCTCCACACTGATACTCTCAGTGTTTTCCTCATAAAAGATCGCTCGCCTTGAGTTTGTGAATAGCTGTAGTCTAATGAGGAATTCAGTGCCCCGTCCAAGATCATTTGAATACTGCCCAAGGTTTCTTCCAAGGCCTGTCCACCCAGAACCTTGGCTCAGTCTTCAGCTTCTAACAAGACAAGCTCGTCCGTTTGGCACAAATCTGTGGAGCCACCAGACAAGCAGCTGACTTGAAATACTCCTTTTATTTTGCCAACATCTGGACAATGGATCCTGAGCCAGTTTCTCAGCATATGTTTTGGAAATTTCATTCATATTGACAATGGGAAATGAATTTGGCTAGTATCAAAACTGCCTCATTTTGGCCCTCAAGCCAGTGGGAATACTGGCCAGAGTCTTCTCCGGCAAATGTCTCCCTGAGGTGAGGTGGTGTGCATAAATCATGTCTGGCAGGTGCAGTGAACAGAGCACTGTCTGGATGTGAACACGCTCAGCCACACAGACCCATCCCTGTGTGTCTGCACTCAGCTGCTCAGCAACTCCAAAGGGGCAAGGGTGTACCACTTCCAAGGTGCAGTCAAGGTCAGGCCAGAGTCCACTGCATCCTGCCCATCGGGAGGCCATGCACTTGAGACTGCCATGTGACTCCTTCTCCTCCTCCTAACACACTTCAGACAGGGGCTCAGTGGGTGCTGGCCTCTGAGCCTTGTAGTTTATGCCCAATTGTACACATAGGACAGCCCTTGCCCCTGGAGCAGCGCTGCCTCCTTCACTCACACGGGTCAGGCATAGTCTGTGTGACCTTGCAGATGTCGGGCAGTGTTAGAAGCAAGAGCAACAGCAGGGACAAAAGAAAAACCCCCTGCCCTCAGGGAGCTTCTGTTCCAGTGGGCAGGACCACAGGGTATAAAGAAAGCGCATGAGTACAACGTGGGGAGAGTGCCAAGTGCTGTGGAGGGGGTGGCTGGGGAGGGCTCTGCCTGAGGGAAGGAGGCAGGGAGCCAGACAGGGATCCACACTGGGTGGCAGGTTGCAGGCCCTGTGGCCACTCCTCCTGTACCCCATGGAGGCCTGGGAGGGGCATGAGGAGGAGGCTGGCGAGGCACGACTTGCTCTTTAACAGCAGCATTGTGGCTGCTCTGTTGAGGCCACTGGGAAGGGGCAGGGAGGCCCCGTGGAGGTGGCCACTAATCAAACAGGCAAGCTTTCCAGAGGGGCGCGGGGTGGGCATGAGGGAGGGGGAGAAGGGGGACGCTGCTCCGGTCGGTGCAGGTGACTGTCAGGAGGAGGAGGATGGTGTGGTGGGTCTGATGTGGGGGAAGACCCAGGGTGGGTGAGGAGCTTTCTCACTCTGCATTGTTTTTCAATTTATTCAATAAAATTTATTTAACCCTAATACAAAAACTTGGTAAAACAGCACACAATGAAAAGCTACTGAATATTATGCTTATGAGTACACCATCGATAAAACATTAGCAAATCAGGCGGCACCTGTGACTCAAAGGGTGCTGGCCCCATATATCAGAGGTGGCAGGTTCAAACCCAGCCCCTGCAAAAACTGCAAAAAAAAAAGACATTAGCAAATCAAGAGTGTTCATATGTGAAAAGAATAACATACTCTACTAAAATAGGGCTTATTTCAGAAATGTGGGTTAGATTTGAGGGACTAAGATAGCCAGGGAGAGACGATAACTGTGGACAATTTCGTCCCCACCCATCCCTCTCCCAGTCTGCAGGGCAGATGACTTATTAATATGTGGGGTGGGAAATCTCCTCCTGCTTTTGTCTGGGGTCCAAAGGGTGAATAAAGTCCAGTCCCAAAAAGTTGTTATGTGGGGTGACTAACCAATCAGATGAGTTTCTGGTCCTGCTCTCTCCACCCTTGAACTCTTCTACCTTAGAACTTTCCACCCTTCCACCATCAGCTCACGGGGACTCACAAAGACAGGGTCTGCCCTTCTCTCAGTTGTACACCTGACAGAGAAGGGAAGATCCCAGAGAAAAAGGAAAGACAGACCCTATGTTTGTTTGTTTGTTTGGTGAAACAAGGAAGTCACCTTAGTCTTAGGCAGGATGGGTGACCTCTTTGAAACACCTTTAGCCGGAGGGTATAAAAGCTACTTAGCTACTGAGGCTGCATGGTAAGCACTACACAGTTTCTCATTCACCTCTTACCAGACATTTATTTATAAGGCAGAGGACTTCATTATTATTATTCGTGCTATTACTATTAGTTCTCCCACTACTGTTTACGGATGAAAAATTAAAGGCTCCAACAAGGTAAATTATTAGCATAATGTTCCTCGGTTTCACATGTGGGTC
>NW_003852475.1:1462562-1475653 GCF_000181295.1 Otolemur garnettii | reverse complement strand
CTACCTTAGGTGTACGTGGCTGGCGCCTTAGCCGGTTGAGCTATAGGCGCCGAGCCCCGATTTTTAATTGTTTAATGAGCCACAGGGGTCCTGGTCTAGGGAGGAGATCCTGCCTAGATTTTCACTTTTTCTTTCTTTCTTGAAGCTATTAACCACTGTTTTGTCATGTATGAGCCAGTCAGCTGAGCTCTTACCCATTCAGTCAATAACTATGAAATGACCGTCTACTGTATAGCAGGCTCCATGCTGGTTCTGGGAATCTGATGTTGCCCAAACACAAATATGCCCCTCCCCATAACAGCTTGCTCATTATTCGTATGTACAGATGCACAATTACGACCTTGATGAGCAGTTAAAGAGGTGGCCCAGGTGTGAGAGTGCATTTACTAGAGGGATGTGACCTAGTCTGGGAAGGAGTGATGATTTCCCTGAGGGAAGGCTGTAGGAGCTTCCCAGGCGGAGAGCAGGAGGAAGGGGAGTGTTCCAGGCACGGAGAACAACAGGTGCAAAGGCCCCTCGTGGAGAAGCAGCACTGTGCATCCTGCTTCCCATCTTGGGGACTTAAAGGAGGTCAGTATCACATGCTCAAGAGCAAGAAGGGGACAGGTGTAGAAAGCTAGCAGTCTGTGTAGGTAGGCCCAGACCATTCAGGAATGCAGGACACAGCCAGGAAGCTGGGAGGAGGGGAGGCCAAGGGTGCGCCAGGCACCTGCCACGTGCAACAGGCGAAGGCAGAGGGCTGCAGCTGCCTCTGCCCACGTGTGCTTTCCCTGCTGGTACCTGAAACCCTCCTCTTCCTAGGGCAGCTGGAGGAGGGGCGAGGAAAAGCTAACTCAGTCATCTTTCTCTTTGCTTCTCTCTGGGGAAACAAGATGATGTCTTCCCCAGCCCGACGGCCACTGAATTAGGGAATAGAGGGCTTGAACTGACCACATACAAGTAATTAAATATACCCCCCCTTTTTTGTGAATAGAGAAAGAAGCAATGAAAATAAAAAGGTTGACACAGCATTGTTAGATTATTAAGGAGTGAGAGGTAATGATGTACGTGTGTTTAAAATAAACTTCTTTGGAGGAAAAATGTGCTTTAGAGTTATTTCTGGAACAGCATATTCTACAAGTAGTATTACTCAGTATAGGAGATAAGACACCTGTGTTGAGAGACCCATAAGAAGAAACCTGTTGTATTTACTTGTTTTTCCTTATTTGCTTCGTGTCTTTGGGAAATTTAGAAACTTCAGTTCTTCTTTGTTATGTATCTTCTTCTTTCTTGTAAATCCTTCCTAACTGGGCAGCAGGTTGCAGTCCTGGAAAGACAAACCACCTTGGCTAGATATTGGATTGTCCTTCATTTATTAACCATCAGCAGGAAAATGTTGACTGCATTGTTTTTCATAGCATGGGGATGGCAGGAGTTAGGAGAAAAAGAGGTTCCTTTGCTTTGAGCCAGTCTGAGCCTTTATTTCTCATGATCAATAGCATATACATTGCAGCACAGTCTGTGGGTTAATGGTGGCTAGAGTGGTAAAGGTGGGGCCTTTGAAGATACAGAGAAATGATAATATTGGTACAGGATTACTATAACTTTGTTCTTCATGGTTACCAAGAACTACTCCCAGAAATTATTACCCAAAAAATAAATTGTAGTGTTTTTGTTTCTGTCACACAAGATAGGAGAATAAAATAAATGGATAGGTATTATAATATTAGAATGATTTCTAAACAATATTCCCTAAACAAAACTATGCATATACACACGTTATGTTGAATAGCTCCCTTCTTATTAACTGATTATATTTTCCAAGTCACTTGTTTGAAACTTGAATAGTTTTGACTTCATTACTGAATTTTTAATTCTGTAAAGGAAACAGGATGAGAAAGGATAGGGAACAGGAGAAGTATTCTGATCCAGATCCTTCTGTTTTAAAGTAAAAACAACCAATTTATCACAGCAGACACAAAACAAGTGGTTTCAGCATACTGGAATGATTGCACATCTCTAGAAAGTTTGAAGAGGATGCTTGTGGGTGGCATACTGTCCCTGATCCGTGTCCCTTTGCTTTCTGCTGCTAAATTTCCTCTTTCTCCTTCTGCCAGACCGTTCTCCTGTGTCTCTTGTCCATCCCAGAAGGTGGCTGCCACACAGCTCAAGGTTACTAATTTGGTTGGAACAAATATTTTAAATCCACAAATTCCAATTCCCCAAAGAAGCAATCTGCCCCCTCGTGGTCCAATTGCTGTGGTCAGAGGGAAGAGCTGTCCTGTGACATGTGTTTGCCATAGGCCTGGCCTTGTGGCCAAGGAAGCAATTCTTAGGAAAAGATGTTTTCTGAGAACCGGTAAATTCCCACAGAAGGGCCTAACACAGATGCAGTGTCAGGGATGATGCCAGGGTTAAAGGGGGAAGAGCAGGCAGCAGGGTGGCCCAACCTCATGGAGAGGTTAGATGGTCCAGGTCTCATTCTGAATGCCACTAGAGGACACGTGTACTTTACAACTAACATCCCCTTTGCTCCAGTTTTGAAAGGAATATGACCTCATAGTAGAAATTCGGGGGAAGTGTCAAAAAAAGGAGAAGGAGAAAAACTTTTATAATTCGTAAGGCTACACTTGGGAGTATTTCCTTCTAGCCTTTTCTCTGTGTATATGATTTTATAAAGTTTTTAACATATGTGATTTTGTAAGTCAAGGAGTAAAATTATTTGCTTATTTCACAATCAACCTTTGGTTCAAAAAACATGATAATTTTAGAGCAGGGCCTGCAGCAGTGATTAGGCTACTACAACACGCAGTCCTCAATGAGCCCAAGAAAACAGATTGTACTTTTCAGAGCTCATATAAATCCATCAATCACACATTTATTAAAATGACAAGATTTCTGATGAGAAAGCTGTAGCTAAGTGTTATTAGCCATATTTCTCAGTAATACCCAAGAAGATGAGTCTCATTCTACTGGGAAGTAGCCCTTCTGTCGCACTGCTGTCCGTGGGATGGAGCTTGGTACCGTACTCTCATTTAGAAGTTCTCATCCTTGTGTTTTGTGAAGCAGTAGGCCAGTCTGATGGCCATGTCACCCAGTGCTGCTTGAGTAGGCCACCTTGCACCATGAGGGCACAGCACCCTGCCAACCCTCATGTGGCTAAGTAGAGTATTTCAGATCTTCGCCCTAGAACTCTTCTCTGAAAGGCTATGGGACTAATCACATCTTCTCTAACATGTTTTGCTTTAGCTAACACCAGAAATTTGAACATCACTGGAAATCCATTAATACCTATATCTTTTAATCTCACGCATCTCAGAAAACTGGTATGTGGCCCCATTTCTCATCTCCCATCACCCTCTGAAAATCCTTTTGGACTCACAGTCTGTCATCATCAATCTCTCCTCTTCTCAGGATATACCACTGAGTAGCCTTCCGTGAGTGAATACAGGCTCCATTCTGAGGATTTTGCATCCCCTGCAGTCCTCTCAAATAGAAACATTTTACCTACTTCCTGTATTCCAGGAAGCCCGTGGTTGGATTTGGGGTCACCATTGTCTCCCCTGTTCCCCACTGCTGTATTTGGGCCGTGCTACTTCTTCTCCATGGATAGATGAGAGGGGAAAGTGGGTTGGAGTGTGGTTATGGAAGTATAGGTGATACGAAATTTTTGGATTTGGCATAGGTACCGGAAGTCCCTCAGTGATTGGCTGTGAGATTTCCAGGCCAGTCCTTATGGATAAACACTTCCTCCTTCTTCCTCTTGTCTCCTTAGTTGTGGAAGACCACGACCCCTTGACTCTTTGGCTCAATCAACTTCCACCTCTGTTCCTGCCATTCTCCCTCACATGTCAGACCGCCTAAGGATTTCCCAACACTTAACTCCTTTGTCCCCCATGATCCTTTGCTGTACTTCCTTTCAACTCCTGTATCACACCTTGAACCACCCTGCAAATCACAGTGGGAATCATCCCATGTGTAGGTCACCACATCCTCTCTTACCAGATGACTTTGCCAGTATCCTCGACATTATCAGCACCTCCAGTTCCTTGTTTCTATCATTGTCTTTCCTATCCCTTGTCCTGTTTACTCCTTTAAAAAAGTCCATACCTCATACCACCACACAACAATTAACTACAGTCACTGGGGATGGAACTCAAATGTTGATATTTTTGAACACTTCTTGGTGATTGTAACATGTAGCTTGGGCTGAGAACCACTGCTCCATTATATTCTGAACATCAAAACACCCAGTTCTCAAATTGGCAGGTAGAAAATTTCTATTTATATCGCTGCTGTGACTACATGAATTTGGATGCTATTTTTGTGTGCTTCATTCTGTTTCCCACAGTAGAATTCAAACTCCATGGGTGCAGGGTTAGCCTGTCTTTTCTGTATTATTACATCCTGTCTATGATAGTGTCTGTACATACTTGGCATTCAATCAACATTTATTCAGTTGTTGGCTGGCTGGCTGGATGCAGAGATGGATGTATGAAAGTCAGATTTTTGCCCCCACCCCTTACATTTGCCTTATACTGTTGGCCTCGGCAGTACTCCTCTGAGCAGAGGTTCTTTTCTTTCTCTCTTTTAGAAACATGTACAGAAAACATTTTTTTCTTTTGCAGATTTAATGTATCTGTCATTTTTTTGCTATGAAAATCTTTACTTTCACACTATGTCTACATGAAACATATCAATATTGTTTGGTACTCTTTAAGGTAGCTACTCAGTCCAGGCCCCTAAGCAAATATATACAGTGAACAGTGTGCTGACACTAGGTCACATTGCATGGTATATTCAGTGACATATCGTAGTAAGTCTAATGTGCTGTCCCATCTGAGCTGTGCCTCCTGGGTGCACTGTGCAAACGGTAATGAGCTCAGTCATTAACGCAGCACGTCCATCGGCGTGCCCAGTCTGTGATGCCTTGTCTCAGAGGATTTGTGTCTCATTTTCAATGAATGAGCCTTCACCTTTAGTATACCTCAGAAGATGGAACCAAGAAAGCTTAGATCTAGAGCAGGTGCAGCCCTCTCCACACACTCACTTCGTTGCACCGAGTCATGGAAATCCTGTTCTGCTCTGACATGAAGACAGGGGGCGCCATCCTATGGGAACCTCTCTGGTAACCTCCTCCTGGCCTGTCAAGTGTGAGTGCTAATTATTCACAATGCTGTGAAATCTGTCAAAAAGTCCCCTGTGTTTTCAGACTTGTGGTCATGTGAACAAAGAACACAGTGACCTCTGAGTTCTTTTGTCTCAGAGCACATTAGAGAACCCTTTTCCTAAAAGAGGCCCCCTGGGGAATGCAGGAGCTAAGTGATGCCGGCTTGAACATACACACACGGAAGAGTGATAGGGACTAGCTGCTAGGGACTTTTCAAAGAACAAAAATCCTTCGGACAAAAGCATAATAGTATAAGGCCTGATAAGGAAGCACCTAAACTGTCCAGGGCTCTCTAATCTGGCTCAGAGAGCCTAGTCTGGGTGGGATGAAGATGATTTGCATGGAAAGGAGGAGTTGGAAGGGGACCTGGTCTCTGGTCTCCCCTGAACTCACCAGAAGTGAATCCTACTTCCTTTGTGTCCCTAAGGGCATCATCTGTCACACCATGGTCTGTGGATCACCTGTGTAAGGTCATCTGTGACACTAGTTAAAATGCAGATTCCTGGGTTCTACTTCAGATCTGCTGCATTAAAATCTGTAAATGCTATTTCTTTCCCTCCCCCATTTCTTTTCCCTGAAGCCCTACAGAATGTTTAGATCATTTTTTATTCTTCCATTCATCAATCATGATGTATAAATACTACATTGAATCTTATGAAATGGCTGATATGTGATCATATTTGAGCAGCAAAAATGAAAATTTTAGTGGGTTTTACATAATCTTAAATTCCAGGTTCTGTCCCAGGTGCTGGAAATGAAAAGACAAAAAACATAGTCCTTGGCTTCAAGGAGCTCGCAGTGTGGCTAGAGAGACAGCTTGCTCATTGCTCAATTGTTCAATTGCTCGGGTGGTTAAGGTTGGTGGGTGCTGGGCTACTTTCTTTTATAGTTGGCAAGTTTTGAAAGACATTTGAACCACCAGTATTATGAATATAAAGTAGATAAAATTATTTAGATACATTCTCAGTTAACAGATGGATAATAGGTTATTAAGACAAATTATCTTGGTACCCACTGAGCTTGGTGTAAAGAAGAAACATGTGCAGTGGAGGAATACTTTTTAACAGTGTATACCTGAGGATGGAGCAAATAAGGAATCACCATCTCCTCAAAGTCTGCCTTCAAATTACAGGTTTATTTTCCCATTGGAGCATCTGCTATATTCCTTTAAGAAAGAGAGTCCACTCTAGTTACCCCTTGGAAGCACTGTCTGAAAGTGAGAACTACTCCTCACTGCCAGAGTGACAAGTCAAAGATAGGTGTTGGGTGTGACCTAATTGGTCATTTCCTATGTTGTTATGTTCTCACTAGGGTCTTTTTTTTTTTGTGTGTGTGTGTGTGTGTGTGTGTTTCTTCCATTTTAAAAAAATGTAGCTGTAGGAGGTAACAAAGAATATGTTTCATCCACTGGTCTTAGTAATTTTACTCACTGGCAAATGAGGGTTAATGGAATGGTTTAAAAAGAAGGTCAAAGATAAATATAAATCTGATTAGAAAGACCTGTGACCAACTACTGTGGTTTGTATGAATAAGTGGCATAGTTAGTATCAAAGTAAAACCATTTTAGCAGTGTTCCTTGGGAAGTCTGGAAACAATAGTCCTCTTGAGGATGTGAACTGGCTGCTGAGATACAGAAGAAAATAGGAGTATAGTAAGGCAGGAGAAATGCAATGCTTTAGCGCTATGATGCCTTCTCTTTTCACAGTTATGCTTTTAAGACTAATCCCTCCATCCCCGAAGAAATCCCTGTCTACTCTTGTAGTAGGGATTTTTGCCTTCTCTGGACTCATATTGCCTTTATTAACTTTACGCACTCAAGTTATGTTTATTAAGGTCTATTGATATGGGGTCTTCATTATCTCTTTCTTGGCTCACCACCTAAATCGGATCTTTGAAGACAGGTTTTGTATCTCACTTGTCTTCACTTTCCCTATACTTTGTCAAGGGCTATCAAGGCCATTTTCATAAGTCAAAATAACTGAATATCGACAATTACAGAGGACCCCACCAATGTAAGGCGTAGTCAAGTCTTCATAAATATTGGTGGAATGAAGTGACGGGAAGAAATTAAGAAGGCTAAGACTTCCAGTGTTTTCAATACCACAAGTTCTTCTGGTAAAATTTAGTTTGGCCAGAGAAAAGGACCTCTGATGGGAAACTAGTTGTTTGGGTTTTTTTTTCTATTATTATGAAATCATAAAGAGGTAGATCATGTATACATTAATGCATTTATGGGGTACAATGTGCTGATTTCATATACAATTTGGAATGCTTACATTGTGCTGGTTAGTTCTTTGAACCTTCTTCAAGATGAAAAGAGCAAGAGCGGCTTTTCATTACTAAAGTGATGACTAGTAATTACTATCCTAAATTTAAACAAATAGGCACTTACCTCCAAGTTACAAAAAAAAGGTGCTAGTCAACTCCAGGTAGTTGTGAGTAACTTGCAATTCCTGCAGTCAGATGTAATTCTCAAATGCTTCCCTATTGTTCTGTTAAAAGCTATCTATCTTTCATATGTATGTCAGCTGATATCATTTTAAAACATAGTAATTTGCTAGCCATGGAATGTATATGTTGGGAATTTCAGTGAAGAGAACATGTATGGAACACAGGAGCGAGGATGATCTAACACCAGGCAGCTAAAAGTCCCAAGTGATTGTCAGCAGCAGCCTCTGGATTTGCTTCTGAAAACATATATTTAAATTCAAAGACACACATAGATTTTTAGAGTTGTAGCTGGTATACGCTGACATTCTTTTAAATCATTTCTTATAAAATGTATGGCGTATGTGTTACGGGAGGGGACAGAAAGGGCAAATCTCAGTGAAAGGCAGTTTAAAAAGTGACATTAGTATTTTAAATAAGTAGCTATTCTTCCTCAAAGTTAATGTGCCCTAGCACTTTATCAGTTGTTACTTGCAAACTGAAGAATCACCACTTGTCAAAATATAGGCTATCTTTTTCACTCTGGCTCCAGATTTTCTTAATAATTTCCCCCCATTGGTATCAAGGAGAAGGCCATCTGTCTTGGTAGAAATAAATTAATGGTTGCCATTGAGCATATTACGATGCTTGGTTAAAATATGGCTACTCCATCTCTGTTCCTGGCAGCTCAGCCCATTTGTTCAATTAGCTCCCCTTCACACACATAAAGATTCTCAAATGTCAAAAGTCATAGAATTCTTTCCTCCTTGTTCTAAACTTCAGGCCTTCAAAGACCAGAGCAACCCACTATTTATATGCTTTATTAAAAATAGCCCAGGGGCATGGATTTGCAACTCAGGGGACCTATTTTTTTTTTTCTTTTTCCAATGACTTAGTCTTGTGTTCTTTTTAAAGATCAAAGGAGAAAAAGTTCCGTAAATTTCTCATTATTTCTAGGAGATTCTTTCTTCCAGCAGATCCATTTCTAAAAAATGTACACAACTTCTGGTTTCTCTTGGTTGCTGATGGAACATAAAGGAGAGGGAAATAAGGCACAAGTTACATTCTCAAGAATTTAGATTCCATTGATTTCATTGAAATTGCTTTGATTTTTCCCCGTATATAACAGCAGGGTCACGTAGAAATGGGAACGTGGCCATGTGTTTTAAAGAAAGTATATATGTCATAGTACATTCTTTTTTAGAGAGGGAATGAAGCTTTTTGTATTAAAACAGAGAATATTTGGGATCTAATCTTGATGGCACCAGGCCTTATGCCTTAACAATCAGCTATGCCTCAGTTTTCTTATATACCAAACAAGAGTGTGATACTGGTTGCATTACCGTTGCTGGGACGCTGCTCAGAATAGAAAGAATTGATCAAGGACAGTGCAATAGGACTTAATCTCTCAGAATGTGAGATTAGAAGGGGGCGCATTATTTGTATTGCTAGTATATGAGTTAGACTTCAGGGTCTGAGTGCTTACCTACTTTATTCTATCACGAATGAGTTAGAACTCAATGACAGAATCGCGTATGTACATTTTTTTCCCAGTAGAATTTCATTCTCATTAATAGAATTTTTATGTTTTTATAGGATCCTCACATCTGTGAACATTTATTGGCAGCCTTAGAAAATAGCATGTTACTATCACTCTGAAGAGAATTTCACTCTACTACCTTGTAGCCTTAAAAAACCAAGTGCCTGTGATAGTAAATTGCTGTATCTTTTCTTAACTGAATTGTTAAATTTAGAGCTCGAATTTAAATAAAAAATTCAGTACACCCGTATGTTATAATTCAGTTTTTCATTAAGTAACATCCATTAAATATTCTAAGAATCTTTGCTATTACTTGCTAATATTAAAATTTAAACTTATTGAAAATTTGTTTCAAACACATATACTTGATGGAATAAAATGTTTAAACATCTGAGTGTAGCATATATTATAATATTACAACCTAAAGAATAAGTTGATGACTTTGGAAGTAAGATTGTTTAAGCATATGAATTCTTTGCTACAGCATAAAATTCATCATACAAATAGTCCACCTGTCCAAGGAGGCTGAGTATCGGTATAATGGGCATGTTAGTTTGCTAGGACTGCCTTAACAAAGTACCACATATTGAGTGGCTTAAAGAACAGAAACTTATTTTCTCACGATTATGAAGGCTGGAAGTTTGAGATCAAGGTGTGGGAAGGGTTGGCTTCTTCTGAGCCCTCTATCCTTGGTGTGTGATGGCCGCCTTCTCATTGTGTGTTTACATGGTCTCTCTGTGTTCACATCTGGCATCTTCCTCTGTTAGTGTCCTAATATCCTCTTCTACTCCATATAAGAACCCCAGTTGTATTGGTTTAGGGCCCCCTAATGACCCCATTTTAATGCAGTTACCTCTTTAAAGATCCTATCTCCAAATATAGCCCCATTCTGAGGTTCTAAGCGTTGGTATGAATTTGGGGAGCATACAGTTCATCCCATAACAATAAGGAAAATTCTTTCTACATCATTCTGATTAAAACTTATTTCTATAACATAGACAATTAGCAGGTCATTAATCCCAAATAATTACTAATTACAGTAGAACTTCTGTAAGTTGACCACCCAAGGGACTATAACAAACTGGAGAACATACAGAGATGGTCAACAGAAGGAACTAGGCCTTGGTGTTGATACATACATGTGGTGCATGTCTGGTTTATGAAAATTAGGTTAACTTGAGGTGAACATTGTAGGGAGGTGGTCAGCTATGGAAGTTCTAGTATATTTCTTCCATAAACCTGCATCTTAAACCAAGCTGTTCTGAATTTGGAGCCTCAAGAATATGAGAAATCTAAAGCCAATGAGGATTCCAAGGCCAGAGAAGTTTAGATAATGACCAGCTACATAATGATTTAAAACCCTGGTATGCTGAGTATGGAATGCATAAAATATGTGGAAAATAACTGTCCATTCTATTGACATACTTATAAGTTGCATCCTTGATGATGTTCAAATCAAGATGACTTGGGAAGCAGAAAGCACACTGGAAAAGCAGACTGACTTTCTGCTGCAGCCACAGGAACTATATTGATCTAAAGAAGCTCTAAAGGATCTGACAATTTTATTTGTTGGTGTCTATTATAGAAATGTCACTTGTGTCTCTCTAATAGACACCTAGGATCAAGGGGACAAATCAGGGTGGCAGTGCTTAATGAGTGCCTTTTCTGTTTCTGGAGCAGAGCGACCTCATAGGGAGGCACCCTTTCCTAACAGAAGCTTGCCACCTGTCACCTTCAGAGATGGAGTCAGCTTCATCAGCTCACACTCCTATGGCAAAAGAGAAGCTGTTACCTGAAAAGCATAACCCTTCCTTTTATAAATGCGATGTTTCAGAGCCTGAATGATGGAGAACTCATTTAAAACCTCTCAGCTTATTATGAGCTGAGCTACCATCTTGTTTTACCTGATTTGGTTTTCTCCTTTATTTCACCTTACTACCTCCAAAAATGCATATGAAAATACAATTCTGTGTTTGTGCTTCTAACACATCCTCAACCTGTGGTTTGACGCATTTTCTTCTATAATTTACTATAGTGTAAAAACCAGGCGAGGGCATTCACTTGCATTTGAAACATTACCAAGACATCTGTGCCAAAGGGCAAAATCATCACCAAGCTTAACCCTGGTGTTAAATATATTCACTTAAGCTCTTTATACTTGGCCAAGTTAAAGGGGAAAAAAAGCATTTTCTTTCGAACCAGAAAACTAGGTTTGATTCCCAACTCAGCCACTTACTGAGTGTTTGAAAGATCACAAATTGAATTTCTAGTCTGATTCTGTTTCCTTGTTTGTAAGAATAACAGTAACCACCTAGCCAGATAGCTATAAAGAATAGAGAACACGTGTGTGTTGCTGAGTTTAATACCAGTCATATACAAGGCATTTGGTAAATGGTACCTATCGGTTCTGATTTTCTCTTGGAGGTCTAAGAAATAATGGGTATTTTAGTGGACAAAAGGTGTGATTTCCCAACCCTCTGCACTGATTGAAGGCCTGTACCTCTTCATTCTTGGAATATCCAATACTTTAGAGTAGCCTCTATAAAATGGAGAAACTTTACCTGCCTCAGTTCTGACAGATAGAATCATCAGCAGTATGTTCTCAAGAGCAAAATGTTTTGAAAAACAACAAATACTATATAAAGTGTCAAATAGAATGCCTGACTAGACATTCATTTTGCTTATAAAATTTATATCCCAATTTTCATACTCTAATTAGTATATAAAATCAATTTTTGGAACTGAGATAGAAAATAAAATTTCAGCTCTAATTACTTCACTTAGCAAAATAATTCTTAAAGATGGCAATAATTTCCATAATAGGCAATTGATTATAATAGTAATGTGAGGAGTGAAGAATTATTTAAACTCAGCTTTTAATGGGTCTTTTAATGACAACATAGAATATGCAAAAGTAAAGATATGTTTGCACAATCAATATATCATTTTGCCAAAATTTTTATTTAACATTTTTGTGGTTGCTTAGTTTCTACACTTTTTATAGAGCAAGTGATAAATTTAAAATCAAGGAGATTTATAGTACAGGTAAAATAAATACAGGATGAAAGGGCTTTGTCTAACTGCTTTTCTTCTGGTGACATCCCCACCCACCAAACTAATTTCTAGCTCTCTCTGTACATGGATGAAAATATTCACAGCCTTCACTTCCCTTCAAGGAAGGCAAAAAGAAGACTCATCCCAGCTAGAGCGCCCAACTAATGGCCAAAGAGGAAGAATTACTAGCAATCTAAAAATCAGGATTTGGCTTATATTTCTGTTGTCAAGAATAGCCATTTGCTTGTTTCAAGTAAAGTTTCTTGCTTTGATTAAGAATGAGAAGAGGAAGATACTACAACCGTGATTATAGCTCAGAGAAGATTGCCTACATTTATAACCCAACACCACTAAGACATTCCGCAGATACGGTGAAAGGCAAATTGCTTCTCTGTGCCTATGTCTGGGCACCTATAAACTTGGGACGACAACGATGTTTACACTATGGGGCCATATGAAACTTCAGGAAGATGCTTTATGTAAAACACTTAGCTTAATGACTGCCACACAATTAGCACTCAGCAAATGTTTGCCATTATTAAAGAAAGTGGTGAGTGACTTAAAGCAAATGGCCATGTGCTGAGCTTTCTGTCCTCCTCCATTCGTAGCAGGGTCCAAGCTCAGCCAGGTGGTTTGTTTAAAGGAGCCAGGTTGATCTTTCTTATCAAGATGAACAGTCTGACATCAGTAAACTGTTTTCTGTACTGCAGTAGAGTGAAGAGCACCCTAACTTAGAAGTTTGGGGATTATTTCTGGCAAAGCCTCTGGTGCTCTGAGTGTTTCTTTAGTGTGTGCTGTTAGCTGCCTTTAAGGTGAGGAGCAGCCCTCATGAAGGGAGAGGTAGGGCTGAAGAACCTCTTGATAACAAAGCCTGGTCTACTTGCACTCACTACAAGGAAATTCTTTTTTTTTTTTTTTTTT
>NW_003852475.1:1408187-1462263 GCF_000181295.1 Otolemur garnettii | reverse complement strand
TTTTTCCTCCATTCTTGTGATACTTTGCTCAGAAGAACATTCTCCAGCTCCATCCATGTGAACATGAAGGTGAAGGAAATTCTTTTTATGTGCAAATACTGAGAAATAGTAAAAGATAGTGTGAAGGGATAGAAGAGCATGAACTGGGAGCTGGATCGTCATAAGCGTGAATCTTCACTTGGCCTCTTGCCACCTATGGGATATCAGACAAAGTATTTGACTCCCATGATCAGTCGTTTATAATGGAGATAATAATATCTATTTGTTGGGAAGAGTCAGTGAAATAAGATTATGAACATAAAGTGCCCAAGCCGGCACTGACATAGGGCATGCCCCCCATAACAGATACTTCTAAGTGCCACCGGGCACTACCATATCAATTTAGTTTTCAAGATACATAGTTTTATATGTATTAATTCATGTAATCCTCTTAAAAGCCCCATGAAGTAGCATCAGTATTAACCCCATTTTACAGATGAGGAAACTGAGGCACAAAATGGCTAAGGCACAAAGTAGCTAAGGGACTTGCCCAAGTCAAAACAACCAATAAGTTGAAAAGCCATGCTTTGCAAATGCTCTACCACTGAGCTGTACCCCACCAGATTCCCACTTTGAATCCAAGCAGAGTGGCTCCAGTATCCAATTCAGGAACACTAAATCTCTCAAGGTGATTAGTAATGGTCTTCCTCCTCTCCCTCTTCTCATAGCAATTTCTTCTCACCTGTAACCCTTATCACAGTGCCTTCTCCTAGATTTGTATATTTACTTGCAAGGCTGTAAGGTACTTCGTTGTGTCTTTTTTCCCCCTTTTTATACAAAACACAAATTTGTATGTCATTCTTGTGCAGGGGCCATGTTAATCTTTTCCGGTATTGTGCCAATTCTAGTACACTTGCTGCTGAAGTGAGCACCTTCCTTGTGACTTAACCATTTTTAGTTCCTCATAGCACTGGATGCAAGCCCTCACTATGTAGGTGAGCAGAAAAATAGTATAAAAAGTTTGGCCAAAGATGTTTGAGAAGTTTTCTTTAACAAGACATCCTTGCAGTATGGCCTTCAGCAATGTAATCCAATTGACTCTAAGGACTTACTCAGACGTGATTACGGAGGGTGCTGAAAGAGAGTGGGAAGAGGCCAGATCACCATACTTCCAACTCTGGTTGTAAGCCAGTGGTGGTTGGAAAGGTCACAGAGTGTGGCTAATATGAATAGTAGTTGCAGAAATGGATGACCATTGAGTCTTTCTGCCTGACTTCATTTCCACATGCTGTTTGTTGAGCTCATCAATGCCATGGCTTTTCCTAATCATGGGAGGAAGGGGAGAGAATTAGCGTTCATTGCTAATGTGTTCAGGGCCTTGGGCCAGGCTTCAAACTCAGCCCCCAGTGGCTCCATACTCTTTGCTCTTCCAGTGTACCATCTGCTGACTAATGACCTCTTCAACTCCAGGATTTATCGAAAAAAGGGAGGGGAAAAGTATCTAAACATTATCATCTCTTGTTTTTTTTGCCTAGAGCAATTCTGAAAAGAATTAACCACAAGTGGCCTATAAAACTCTAGAAGCTTCCAGTCAGAGTAATAGCAAGTGCACTTTCTGAACTAATTTGGGGAGGATTTAATTTGCAGAGGCTTTGCGTTCATTCTGCTAGTGAATATTAAAGGAAAATACAGAGAACCGAGGGCTGATTTTAGGTTCATAATTATTTCCAAAAAGGGTTGGCATGGGGGTCCCAATGTTGGGCAATTTAAGTTCCATTTTTTGAAACCACGATTTTCTCTCCAAATAAAACCTTTCAGAGAGGTGGTGTCGAGTGGTAGGCCTCCATCGTGATGGATTTACTTGTGAGGAGCTCAGCCCCCAGCTCCTGGGTCTAACCCTGTATTGGTAGTGGGTATTGACAGGCTGTCTCACCCTGAGCAAGTCGTTTAACCTCCCACCTCGGGTCACTCATCTGCAAAGTGAAGAGCGGCTTATGGCACCTACCCCACCCCCAACCCAGAAGCAGACCCAACAGCAGGGTAGTAGCCCTTAACATTTTTATACTGGAATACTAGAGGCTAAAGATACATGGGTAAACATAAATGTCTGTCTATTTTATAATGAACACTAAATCCTTTAAAATTTTTCAGATAAAGAAGAAAATTTTTTCGAAATATTTATATGTTAAACATGAGCTTGTCAGTTATATCTTTTTATGTTGGGTATGAATATTGTCTTAGAATCTGTATTCTAAAAACTCACTATCTATAAAAAGCTAGAGAGAAAACTGGGCCATTAAAGACAATTGATTCCTGGAAAAGTCCTGAAATTTTGTTTTGTTTTGCTTCTTTTGCTGAAATGATCGTATGTCCTTGAACATTGATTCTTTATTCTAAAAATGGCCTATTCAACCTGACTGTGGTTAATTAGGCACATCAAATGGTTGGATTCTGGTTAATGGAGGCTTGTTGTATTTATTTAGAATGGAATGTTTCACTAGATGCTTGATAGTGTTTATAAGGCAATTTCTTTAGCATAGCAAGGCAAAGTTACACGAAAAAATAAGTCAAGAGGAAATGTTACATTGAGCACATCTAGTGAGAGCACTTGACTCTGAAGCTTAGAAACAATTGAGATGTTTGCATTAGGTACAAAGCTCCTGGGTGACCCTCTGAAGTCTACCTGAGGGCAGAGTTTCCCTGATCACCTGGAGTCTCCTTTCTTGACTGTTCAGAGGTGGTGATGTTAGACAGGGGTTGACACTTGTGTGACACACACCTAGCTAAATACAGCTGCCTGGGAGAGGCAGAGGTGTGAATCCTGACAGTTCTGTAAATAGCAGCCACCCTTCCCAGCTGGAAACCCATCTCAGAACCTGCCAGCCTAAGCTGCATACCAGGGTCACTGTCCTCAAACCCTGGGACCAGGAAAGGCATGTCAATACACTATCTTCCCAGCCACTGTTTGTCACTTTGTGTGTGGCAATGGGGCATGCTCCCTGGATGGAGGAATCCTCTCCTCGTTACCGGAAGGCATTCTTGTCTGGCAGGTTTCCACACCCTTAATGGGCACCTCAGGTGACATCAGCCTGTAGGCCAGCTGCTGTTGCTAAGGTTCAGCCACTTAAAACCGGTCCTGGGTTGGCTGTTTACGCACTTAAGTGGAAGAGCTGTACCAGAGTCGTCCCTGAGATTTAGCGAGGACACAATAATTGCTTTCCTCTCTGTGGCAGGTGATGCATTTGCCACCGCGGAGTAGAGCACGCTGCTGTTCTCAGGCATAACAGGAGCGGTGGGAGAGAAACATGGCAGGAAATAGAAAATGTCAAAGAGCTCCAGGTTGAAAATTGCATTTTGCAGATGCCATTAAGTTCTGTCAGGAGAGAAGGTGAAAATGCTAATTGACGGATTTAGTTTTGTTTTATTGTGTTTGAGTTGCTGAGTAAGTCATCAGATGACGCCGTTTAATCATTAATGTTAAACTTTAGAAGAATCTGTCAATTGTTCGCTATTCATCCTTTACCCTCTCCACAAAGATATCTTCAACTACTATACCCTGCCAGCAAAAAGGAGTATAAATATTTATATTCAGCCCAAGAACTGATAAAAGTCTTAATTAGCATAGCACAAGAATATTAATTATAGCCTAAAAAATTCTGCATCAGTCAAGGACAATTAGGATATCTTTTATTTTTTTTAATGAAAACAACATGCACATACACACACACAAGCACTTTTGCACACATAGTCACCCAGAGTTTCTTCCTTGGTAAAGTACATGTCACATTGTGTTTCTGTATATTAAATGAGTTAACCGATGTGCTTGGCACAGAGCAAAAGCTCCATACTTTATAGCTACCACTAATTCTGTATTATGCAGAAAGTTATATATCAAACGATGTTATTTTTAAGAGATTTGCCAACTATTTTTCCATTTTGCTAATAGATAAGTTATCATAATATAGGCTTGCTATAACATGTGTTTTTTAAAAGCAGCACAAAACATGTCTTGTTTTTAGAAATTAATTACTGACACATTTAGCAAAAAAAAAAAAAAAAAGGTTTGCTTTCTTGCCCACATTTCCTCCCAAATCTAGAAGTTAATGCTAAGTATTACAGTCTCTGTATTTTTCAAACTATCTTAGACAGGCGTCCTCAAACTATGGCCCTCAGGCCACATCCAGCCCATCTAGGACATTTATCTGTTCCGCCGGGTGTTTTTGCCACCGCCGCCTGTCCTGCTTAGCAGCCGACTTGTCCGGGGGCCCGCAGTCCAGCCCTCCAACAGTATGAGGGACAGTGAATGGGCCCCCTGTTTAAAAAGTTTGAAGACCACTGAATTCTTAGGCATGGACCTTTCAGGTCAGATGTTACTACCCAGTGGTATCTAGAGAACCTTTAACAAACTCAGGCTTCACAGACCTGCCCCAGAACAGAAGAATCTCCCCACATTTCTATTTTAAAAGACTCCCAGGTGATTTCATGAACCGTGGTCAGAACAGTGATCTTGTGGGACCCCTCCTTTCTGTCCTGTTGGAGTCCTGTGTTGGGGGTGGGGCGAGGAGGCCTTGGTCTTCTTTAGTATTCTAAAATTCTGGGATAGTTAGGAGTTACCAAATACGCCTAATCTGTCCCCAGCATTAGATCTGATGAGTAAATTAATAGATGAATCAATCTTTCAATGTGTCATGGTACAAATGTCCTCCCTGTGTCCTGTCCAACCTGAATGCTGACCATCCTAGTAGGTTTGCATTCTGCTTGTTTGTTCAACCCACCCTTTCCTCCTTTCTTTCCAAATGCCTTGCCCATCTCTCATGCCCCTTTGGGGTTAAACATTCTTTTCTCCTTTTCTTTCACATTCAGCTATTCTTTATTAAAACTTGTTGTCTTGGCTCGGCGCCTGTGGCTCAAGCGGCTAAGGCGCCAGCCACATACACCTAAGGTGGCGGGTTCGAATCCCCAGCCCGGGCCCACCAAACAACAATGACGGCTGCAACCAAAAAATGGCCTGCGCTGTGGCGGGTGCCTGTGGTCCCAGCTACTTGGGAGGCTGAGGCAGGAGACTCACTTGAGCCCAGGAGTTGGAGGTTGCTGTGAGCTGTGAGGCCATGGCACTCTACCCAGGGGGATAGCTCGAGGCTCCGTCTCAAAAAAAAAAAAAAAAAAAAACTTGTTGTCTTTGGTAGGGAAATTCTACCTGGAGCTCCACTGTGCACACCTCTTCATTCTTTTCTCTTTTGCTAGGTCAGCTGGAAAGCTGTGACGTGTTTTAAAGCATACCTGGTACTCCCTCTTCTTTTTAAGTGTTTTCCCCAGTCCCCTCTCCCTTGTTCACTGTCCACCCCAGCCCCCCTTTTCCCCTCCCCAGGCCTATGGATGAATGAAGTGAGACAGGAAGACAGAGCCGAACCTAAGTCCCATGGTCAGCGTCGCCTACGTCCTGGGCATTCCCAGGGCTTCACTCCCATGCCTCTTCAGCTACTTGGTGGAAAATATGATTCCAGTTTCTGCAAGTTTAATAGAGAAAAATTAATGGCCATCTACATGCATAAAGGAAACAGTTATAAGAAACTCTAAGTGGTTCCTTAAAAGAAATCCCTTTTTATTATCTTTCTTTATAATAAGAGGTTCCTGGTAACTACAGGATATTTCCACATAAAAAGGGAGTATATTTAATCATTTGTCCTAGGATTATGGACACCCTAGGGGAAGAAGATTCTAATATTATGATTACTGCAAGTTTTTCTTTCCATGGAAGTTCCCATTTAATGATATTTCAGGACTGCTCATCTAAGGTTGAAATGCAAGTGCATTTTAAATTAAACATGAGGCAATGTATCTAGTCCACCCTTTGAATAATATTTGTGTATATTTTTCATCTGTAGATGGAACTATAGACCTCCCTGGATGGGCTAGGTGCTTTCACTCCTTGTTACCAACACTTCATAATTGAGTTGAGTTCACAGTGTCTGATTGGTTTCCCCATGCTTCAATTATGTGTTCATTATTTAGTGCTCTTAAATATTTAACACTTTAGCTGTCAAAGTATGTCAAGTGCTGCCCAAACCATGGAGACTCTAGGAGCTGTCTCTCATGGCAGGACAAGTCAGAAATTGTTAGTTGCTTTCAACCTACTACTTCTGCCTCTGTGGTTGAGTCTTAGAGGTTTTGCTCCTAGAAGATATTACGGTTTAAATGATGTGATTCTTGTAAGAGCTCAGCTGCTCTGTTTAAAACTAGATACAAATCCCTGTCTGAGTCAAACTTTTGTATGTTGTGCTTCCTCTGTTTCCCTGTCTCAACTTGAAAATGGTAAGAAGTGAGGCAGCTATTCAGTGAATTTGGGGACGGAGAATAGGATATGCAATTTGCAGCATCCCCTATGAACCAGCATGGAAAGATTACTGTTTGGACAGTGGGAGGCAGCTTGTTGAGATGAAAAGCATACAATCCAGTGTACTCAATTCTAATACAAAGGCAGTAGATGAGCTAATACAAGGGAGCAAGTAGGGGAATGAGGAGGCAGGGAGAGGGGAGGCAGGAAGGGAATGGGGGGTGCTTACAGTATATGGTGAGCAAGTTGGGGGTGAGGTGGGACATAATTATAAGAGGGACTTTATCTAACAAATGTAATCAGTATAACCTATTCCTTGTACCCTCAAAGAATTCCAAACAGTAAAAAAAAAAAAAAAAAGAATATAGCTTTGGACATACAGGAACATTGTCTCAAATATGGTTCTACCAATTAGGTAACTTTGGGCCAGCTGCATGTAGGTGGCAGGTTGGTAATCACTGAGCTCTGAGGATATGGGCAGGGTGGGGTCTACATCAGAGTGTCTCAACCTGGGTATTATTTGGGGCTGGATAACCTTTTGTCATGGACAGTGTCCTAGACATTGTACGATGGAGTGTCCTTGGTTTCTCCCCACTAGCTGATGGTACCACCTCCGCCCCAGGTATAACAACCAGGAATGTCTCCTGGGGCGCAAAGCCATGGAGAAGCGCCAGCCTACAGTTCACTGTTAGTCCTCACCAGAGAAACCCTTCAGGCATTAATATCTCTGTTGTCTCATAATGACTCCAACGCTAAGGAAAAAACTAGGTAAGCCCTTTCCAAAGGTCCCAGGAATTTTAGGCTACTATGTTAAATATATGTATTTACCAGTTTTTAAAATACATAGGAAACCTTAACAAATGCTATTTTCCTACAGGCCAGATAGAGTGGGGTTATTGTTTCCATTCATTTCTCTCATTACTAACACTGTTCTTGCATTTTGTCATTCCTCAAAATAAAATTATTTACTCAGACCAATTAGTATATTAGGGCAACAAGCTGCAGAACCACTGGAGCCAAGAATCTGCCTTTTGTTTTGAAAATACTAAGAACATTAAACAGCATTGCCACTGGGAGGTGGCAATTAACATAGCTTTGCCTAGAACTGTGATTTAAATCTTTCTAAGGTCCTTTCTTACACCTAACTGCTTAGAGCCAGGGTCAAAAATAATTCCAGATGTTAAAACACAGCATTTGGTAGCAAGTCTTTGGAGGAAAAATTGAGAAAAAAAAAAACAGTCCTGTTGGGAGCACTAGTGTGTTTCCATCTGTAAGGTAGAAAATTCAGGCAGGATGAGAGCAGGCATCTGAGAGCGTGGTCTAGAACTCTAAACTAGATTCCCAGTGTCTCTCATTTTTTGTCCATCCTTAACAATCACCCTAAAGTACCAAAGTCCCTTCTCTGGAGATTCTGACCCAGAGGGTTTGAGGTTGTGCCCAGAAAGAGGTATTTTCGGCAGGCCTTCCAGGTGAACTTTATAATCAAGAAAATTAGGAAACACTGTGGTCTAAGCACTTGCTACAGAACATGGTCCACAGGCTGGCAGCAGTGACTGGGAGTTTGTTAGAAGCAGTTTCTTTTATTAATTTCAAAAAAATTAGGGAGGGGGTGCACAAATTTTTTTTGTTAAATGGATGAATTGCATCACACTGAGGTCAGGGCTTTTAGTGTACTGGTCACCAGAATATGTGTAGTGTACATTGTTACACAACTGGTGGATTTTTAACCCTCACCCTCCTCTTCCTAATTCCCAATGTCCATCACACCACCTTCTGACCATATGTAGCCTTCATTTAGCTCCCACTTGTAGGTGAAAACATGTGGTATTAATTTTTGCAATCCTGAGATACTTCACTTAGGATAATAATCTCCAGTTCCACCCCACTTATTGCAAAAGACACTCCTTTTTGTGACTGAGTAGTACTCCATGCTACCACATTTTCTTAATCCACTAATCAGTTGATGGGCACTTAAGATGGTTCCCTATCTTTGCAATTATAAATTGTGGCATAATAAACATTTGGGTGCAGGTGTCTTTTATATAATGAGTTCTTTTCCTTTGGGTAGATACCTAGTCATGAGCTTGCTAGGTCAAATGGTATGTCTATTCTTAGTTCTTTGAGGAATTCTCATACTGTTTTCTGTAGAGCTTATACTAGTTTCTATTCCCATCAGCAGTGTATAGGCATTTCCTTTGCACTCCATCCATGTCAACATCTCTTGTCTTTTGACTTTCTTTTTTTTTTTTTTATTTTGAGACAGAGCCTCAAGCTGTTGCTCTGGGTAGAGTGCCATGGCATCACAGCTCACAGCAACCTCCAACTCCTGGGCTCAAGCGAGTCTCCTGCCTCCGCCTCCCAAGTAGCTGGGACCACAGGCGCCCGCCACAACGCCCAGCTATTTTTTGGTTGCAGCCGTCATTGTTGTTTGGCGGGCCGGGCTGGATTCGAACCCTCCAGCTCAGGTGTATGTGGCTGGTGCCTTAGCCGGTTGAGCCATAGGAGCTGGACCTCGACTTTCTAATAATGGTAATTCTGACAGGGGTATGGTGGTATCTCATTGTTGTTTTAGTTTGCATTTCCCTGATAATTAGTAATGTTTTGTTTGCATTTCCCTGATAATTAGTAAACTTTTTCGTGTTTTTTTGCCATTTGTCTTTTTTCTTTTGAGAAAAATCCATTCATGTATTCATGTATTTTGTTGTGGTTGTTTTTATTCCTGCTGATTTGAGTTCTTTATAGATTCTGGATATTAGTACTTTGTTAAGATGTATAGTTTGAGAATATATTTCCCCCCATTCTATAGGTTGTGTGTTTACATTGTTAATTACTTCCCTTGCTGTGTGGAAACTTCTTAGTTTAATTAAATCCCACTCCTTTATTTTGTTGTTGCTGTATTTTCTTTTGGGCTTGTATTCATAAATTATTTGACTAGGTCATTGTCTAGAAGAGTTTTTTACATGTTTCTTCCAGAATTTTTATGGTTTCAGGTCTTATATTTAAGTTTTTAATCCACTTTTAGTTTTTTTATATGGTGAGAGATAGGGATATTGTTTCATTCTTTTGCATGTGGCTATGCAGTTTTCCCAGCACCATTTATTGAATATGATTTCCTTTCCCCAGCATGTTCTTATCTGGTTTGTTAAAAAAAGTTGGTCATAGCTATATGACTTCATTTCTGGGTTCTCTATTCTATTCCATTGGTCTATGTGTCTTACCTGTATACTAGCACCATGCTGTTTTATACCATATATAACTTGAAATCAGGTAATGTGATGCCTCCAGATGTGTTTTTTGCATAGGATTGCTTTGGCTATTTGGGTTCTTTTTTAGTTTCATATGAATTTTAGGATTATTCTTTCTAGACCTTTGAAAAATGACCTTAGTATTTTGATGGGAATTGAGTTGAATTTGTAAATCAGTTAGGGCATTTTCACAATGTTGATTCTTCTGATCCAGGAGTAGGGGGTGTTTTTCCACATGTTTGGTCATCTGTGATTTCTTTCATTAGTATTTTGTAGTTCTCCATGTTGAGATCTTTCACCTCTTTGGTTAAGTATGTATTCCTAGGTATTTTTTTTTCTTTGCAGCTATTGTAAATGATATCGAGTTCTCATTGTGATTCCCAGCTTGATTGTTCTTAGTAAATAGAAATGCTATTGATTTTGCAGGTTACATTAATTTTATAACCTGAGTCTTTACTGAATTTATTTATTCTAGGAGTCTTCTGGTAGAATCTTTAGGATTTTCTTGGTATAAGATCATATATCATCAGTAATTAGTGGTAGTTTGACCTCTTTCCCAATTTGGATGCCCTTT
Source organism: Otolemur garnettii (assembly GCF_000181295.1). Classification (NCBI taxonomy): domain Eukaryota; kingdom Metazoa; phylum Chordata; class Mammalia; order Primates; family Galagidae; genus Otolemur; species Otolemur garnettii. Next base: position 1,452,131 of record NW_003852475.1, on the reverse strand, counting down.
ATTGCTTTCTCTTGGCTGACTGCTCTGACTAAAACTTCCAGTACTATGTTGAATAGAAGTGGTATTAGTAACAGTGGGCATGCTTATCTTGTTCCAGTTCCTAGGGGGAATGCTTTCAACTTTTCCCCATTCAGTATGATTTGGCTGTGGGTTTGTCATATATGGCTTTTATTATTTTGAGATGTGTTCCTTCTATGCCTAATTTTTTGAGAGTTTTTCTGGATTTTATCAATGCTTTTTCTGCCCCTATTGAGATGATAATATTTGGTCTTTGTTTTTAATTGTGTTTATGTAATGAATCATATTTATTGATTTACTTACATTAAATCACTCTTACATCTCTGGGATGAAACTCACTTGATCATCGTGAATCATCTTTTTGATGTGCTGGTGAATTCAGTTTACTAGTATTTTGTTGAGGATTTTGCATCAAAGGGATGCATCATAAGGGATATTGGTCTGTAGTTTTCTTTTTTTGTTGTGTCCTTTCCTGGCTTTTATATCAGGATGACACTGAATTCCAAGAATGAGTTAGGGAGGATTCCCTCCTTTTCGATGTTATGGAACAGTTTCAGTAGAATAGATGCCAATTCTTTGTAGGTCTGGTAGAATTAAGCTGTGAATCCATATGGTCTCAGGCTCTATTTTTGTTGGGAGGTTTTTTATTACTGTTTCAATCTCATTACTGATTATTGGTCTGTTCAGGATTTCTATTTTTTCTTGATTCAAGCTTGAGAGGTCATATTTCAAAAATGTATTCATTTCCTCTAGATTTTCTAGTGTGTGTGGACAGAGATTTTCATAGTAGTCTTTTTATTTTTTTTTTTTTTTGAGACAGAGCCTCAAGCTGTCACCCTGGGTAGAGTGCCGTGGCCTCACAGCTCACAGCAACCTCCAACTCCTGGGCTCAAAGGAGTCTCCTGCCTCAGCCTCCCAAGTAGCTGGAACCACAGGCACCTGCCACAACGCCCGGCTATTTTTTGGTTGCAGCCATCATTGTGGTTTGGTGGGCCCGGGCTGGATTCGAACCCGCCACCTTAGGTGTATGTGGCTGGCGCCTTAGCCACCTGAGCCACAGGCGCCAAACCTTCATAGTAGTCTTGATGGCATTTTGTATTTCTTGGCTACACTCTGACTCAGTAGGTCTGAGTTGGAATCTGAAATTCTGCCCTTCTCCTGGGCACTCAGGAGAGGCTGATGTTTCTGGTATATGCACTCCACTTTGAGCAGCCAGGATCCTGTGGACATTAGGCATGAAGAAAAATGGAGGATGAGTCCTCATTAAATACCTCTCTGGGTTCCATGTCCTGGCTCTCTCTGACAAGTCACCAGAAATGGGGTAGAATTCAGCGGAGATGGGCATGGAATGACAGGATTCTTCCTATTAACAATAACACCTGGAATTCCAGCTTTCTGCCAAGCACTTCAAATATAGAGCTGGAACGTGTCCCTGAGGGAAGGTAAAACTGTTCTCTGCTGTTTCACATCTCCTGCCCTCATTGTCTCCAAGTTTACCTGGGGCAGGTTTTGTTGTTTTCCAATCAAGGATGTCCTGAGTAATTGCTGTTCCTCTGCCAGAAATGCTGAGCAATTCATCCCCAAAGTGGTCCACCATCCAAAACAAGTTACAGAAGAGAGTTTCATGATTTTTATTTATTTATTAATTGTAATTACTAAAAGGCAGCATCATTACTGGCTCTGTAGTGAGAGCCATTTGAATAGTTTCATCTTTACTGAGTCTAGCACGCACCATCAGCAGCTTCTCATTGATTAAATCAGCCCAAAGTGAACATTTCAGGCATTTTTAAAAGTGGGAAGGTGGGCAGAAGGCAATGTGTGATGGACTCAGGTGGTCATGGCAGCCTTAACAAATGCTGAAGCTGGTAGGTTAAGACTAGCAGAGAAGATGCTGTTCACGGGTTGGCCCCAGTACGTAATCACTGCTCTGTGTTTGGGGCTCATGAATGAACCCATTGACATTTCCAGTGTATATGATGTATTAACTGGCTTTCATTCAGCTCACAAGCTCCACTCTGATAGCAGGGATAGAGTGCCACAAAACCTGGGAGGAATGATGCCCTCAAGGAAAGAAGACATGAGGTACTCCAAGACAACGGCTGTCTAGAGCATGTACTCTCCAATAACTTCGAGCAGTGTACCACCCCATAATCAGTACTGAGTAGTGCTGTAGAAACTAAGGATGCAAGTGCTCAGGGAAGGGTTGAGATAATAAAGAGTTGAAATAATAAAAATGAGTTACCGCACACGAAAATACCCCAGAAAACATCATTGCAAAGTCCCTGTACTGAGAAGGAAAGCCGGTTTCTGTTAGAAGAGTACCTTATTCTCAGATTTATGTAGACACTTGGGAGAATGCTGATTGTCCCCAGTGCTGATCTCACAAGCTGTCGCTGTCTGATTTTCACCTTACCTTGCAGTTGGATCCATCTTTCCCTGAAAGCTAGTGTACGCACTTTGGGAGCACAAGTTGTGCTTCTGATTTCTCTGGCTTCCTCCCTCCCTGGTATGAAAGCCATGGGGGTGCATTTCAGAGCCTTTTACCCTCCCAGGTGGTGGTGAAGAGTGCATATGGCAGTCATGGAAGGGGACCTTGTCTGTTTTCATCATCGTTATATCCAGTAGCTTTTCACGCTACCAATGAAGGTGCTCAGCAGAGTTTGTTGAGTGAATAATCAATGAAATGAATTTTAAAAGTGCCTGGATGACAGTATTTAAGATTTTTTTTATTTGGTTACACTCGATGCTCATGTTTGACTCTGCAAGAAATTCTTTTTATTTGGCTAAAATCAGGCCTTCTTTATGACACACAAGTGAAAAGTTTGGAAGAAATTCTGGAAACTTCTCTTTGTGCCTCATCAACCTGCTTTGGTTTCAGAAGCAAATCTCCCAGCTACACAGCTACAGAAGCTACACAGAGACTGAAATTTTCCACAGTTCTTACTGTTTGGTCTGACTCAGTTGCCTATGAAACAGACTTTCCTACTTCTGGGGAAAAAAATCCTTTAAAATATTTTTTGTGTGTATGCGTAATTCTAAGTAAATATTTTAAAAAGGGTTTCTCAGTGAGTCAGTTTTGCTGTCACGAAGTAAGCCTCAGAGAAACCCAAATGCCACTGGGGCCTGCTGCCCTCTCAAAATAGGATGTTTCTTTATGATTCCCCTGAGCCAGCTGTAGGTGGGATCCATGTGTTTGCACAGTAGGCCTGGCTTGTTCCGCAGGCAATTCTGGCTTGCAGAGGGATAGGTAAGTTACATTTCATGCAATCCAGCCTCTTCCTTAAAGTTTTAAGTTCAAACTTCACTTATAGTTTGGAAACCTTCTGGGGGTTTAAGGATGTATGTGAGGGCAAGTATGTTTAGAAGCTGAATCTAGAAATCAAGATTTCTTTCTGGAGCTCAAGATCTATCTCACATAGCTAAGGTGACTTTCTGCCATCCCCAGAGGCATTATGTGGGAGTTTCTTTGGGCATAATTAAAAATTTCTGATGGCAGGTCTTGGGTGGGAGAAACGATTCTCACACTAAGAAGGTGAGCTCAGCCAAAGGCTCTGGTTGATTGATCTATTGATAACTGCCATCCACAGAGCCATTGCCTTTAAAAGTGTGATTGGGGCTGGTGCGGTGATTATGTTTAATTGACTTCTGTGGCAGGGAGAAGGAATGAGGTGGCACAGGAGCAGTGTGTGCTTTGAGGCACAGCTGGCATGAATGAGAGCTGGCACACTGAAGGAAGGACAAGGATTTTGATTTTAACCAGGTAACTCATCGTATCAGGAATCAGTTGCATAAAATCATCCCTCACTTTAACCCAGGGTTTTCCTTCCTCATCCTTATCTTAATGTGCCCCTGTGCTGACTTCATAAGTTTCTCCAACAAAGGATAAGGAGAAAAACCCTAAAATGCTGAAATAGGAGAGATGCTAGCAGCAGTAATAAAAATGTGAGAGGTTAAAGTGAGATATGATCCATGCGGCTAATATTTGCTGCGTTTTTCCTTTGTGTCAGACATTGTATTAATAACTTTTACATGTTTTTCTGGATTTAATTGATTTTTCCTGGATTCACATGATCTGAAACATGAAGTTAAAACTGTCAACTATCCATAAATGATATAAATGATTAACTCTTTTCCCCTACTTTAACAAAATTGTTGACTATTTTAAAACACGTATTCGTCAACAAACAAATGTTCATTTATTTAATGAATATATATAGAAGGAAAGATGGATGGATGAATGAATGGATACTCCGCAGCTAGTCTAGATGTTTAATGAGTCTTCTTCTCCATAGTCTAAATCTTAGAGTTCTTACAGAGCAGTCCCATGATTCTCAGCGTGGTCCCTGGAGTGGCACCGTTAACATCAACATCACCTGGGGACTTGTTAGAAACGCCTATTCTCAGGTCTCCCGCACCACCCCTGAGATGTACTGAATCAGAAAGTCTGGGGTCAGGGCCCCCTGTCTGTTTTAACAAGCTGTCCAGGTTATTCTGGGGCTGGCAAGAAGTTTGCGAATCACATCTGACCCCAGAAACATGGGCAGGAGTAAAGGCCTGTATAGCTTGTATATGTCCTAGGCTACGATAGCAGGATAGATTCTCAAATGCAGTTCTTAGAAGAATGTTCCAAATAGGAAATGAAAACTACTGGAAAGAAAAATGACTTTTTAACTCTTATTTTTGAAGATTTCATGTAACATTTGGTTTGCAAAAACCCACTCAGATAGTGTTATGTGATCTCTGTGAACCCAGGTTTCTCATTAGTAAAATGGAGATAGAAGTATTTATTTTATTGGAATGTCATAAAAGGTAATTAAACAAACTTTATGACAGTGTTGAAAATAAAGTATTATGTAAAATGCAGTTTATAAATTATTTTCCCTCGGCTTAGTCTTCAACAAGCATTGATTTTACCTGCCTCCACGTCTCAGCCACAGTTGGGATGAAATCTTTTTGTTGCACTGGGTCTGTGTAATTTACTATTCATGCCTTTCCTCCTGCTATGCTTTGTCCTGTTTCTCTCAGGCTACTGGTGATGTCTTTAACAGAGCGACATTTGCACAGTGGGGAAAAGAATATTTGGTGAATTAACTACTGATGTTTTTACAGATTAGAAGGACTTTGCGTATTTAATCAAACCTATTGACTTTGTGCTAAGCAAACCTTGTATCTATAAGATGGGCTTTACAAAAATGACAAAGGTGAGGATGATATTCACTTTACAAAAGGACTTACGAGACAAAGCAGTAAATGCAAAAAAAAAACTGGAAACACATGCAAATTTTACAGGAATATAATTTTGGGGGTCGACTAAGTTGCACAGATAGTAAGTTTTAGTTAACTGTTTAATGTTGGGCCAGGACGAGGCATGGTTAAAGTTGAGAAAGCAGGAGTAGCAAATTGAACTGAATTAAATCAGTGTTGTTAGGAAATCGGAGGTTCATCTTGCTAGCATCCTGTATTTGTCTTGTTTTTTAGTTTAAGTGTTATAGTGAGGAATGCATCATTTGTGGCTAGGGAATATTTAGCTATTAGACTTGGGATATATAGCAAGATAAAAGGGATTGAGCTATTGAAACCAAAGAAGTCAGGAGCCTTTAACACAGAGCCTCAACAGAAAACTAGAGGTCTCTGTGGGCCAGCTGGGAATCCATTTCCCTCTTTTCTTTTATAAAATATCTCTACCATGTCTGTGTTCTTCTCAGTCTAAGGCAGTGGTTCTCAACCTTCCTAATGCCACGACCCTTTAATACAAGTTCTTCATGTTATGGCAACCCCCAACCATAAAATAATTTTTGTTGCTATTTCATAACTATAATTTTGCTACATTATGAATCATAATGAAAATATCTGATATGCAGGATGTATTTTCATTGTTACAAAGGGTCAGGTTGAGCACCTCTGGTCTAAGGGATAGATGTGGCATTCAGGCACTGAGGGTTCCTTCTGGCTTTAGCATGGTGTAGGGCTTCTGTCTTTGTAACAGCATGCTATGCTACTGAAACCTGGTTTCGTCATTGTATACTTGACACTAACACGGCAGAGTATGTGGCGATTCTAGTCTGCAGTAACAGTGGTATGCCCAATGCTTTGTGATCCTCTGAGAAAAGAACATGGATGTTCCAAAAGTATACCACTCATTTCTAATAGATTACAGAGTATTTAAGACCAACTGTGCAGGCAGCGTCAACCAAGAATATAACTGACCCTAACATGGTTGGAGGGCTGGTCCTGCTAAAGTCACTGAACAGGAATTTGAGTTCTAATCACAGTACTAGGGGTGGGGACATGGCTAGGATGCAAACTGATATCTCTGGCTCCAGTCTGGGCTGGAGATGACAGTAGGAGCCCTTTGAGAGTGAGTTCTCAGGTGGAAGGGAATCCCTTTCCTCCAGAGCCCTCCATGGGGGACAAAATGAGACATGGCTCAGTGATTGGGCATACTTGGAAAGTACGTCCACTTCTTTTGTGGATAGTGGATGCGCAAGAGCAGCTCCTGATGTTAGGGCTGGGCCCAATCCCAGTGAGGACTTTAGAACATAATTAGACAAACTGAAGCCCAGCAATGAGGAAGGGCAGACAGGTCACAGTCCTGGAAGAAAGTGTGATTGTGATCGAGTGACCACCTCATCCTGGTTTTCAAGGACTTCTACTCTGGTGTTATATCTGAAAGTTTCAAACTATGGGAAATGTCTCAGTCCTGGGCAAACAGGGATGGCCCATGTAGGCCAAGTGGCCAGGAGGTCTTTGGGGCCTGATTCCCATATTTCCCAGCAAATAAACCAGACACAGAACCTTGCCAGTGAGATGAGGTTCAAAGAATCCATTTATTATTGCGGATGTTTATATAGTGAGTCAGGGAGACCAACATGCTGGAACTCCAAAATCTTCCCAGCCTGGCAGTTGAGCAGTTTTTAGATTTTAGAGATATTCCCAAATTGGATTTGTTATTTTGGTAAATATTAAATGACAGCACCTGGTCCTTCCAAAAAAATTAGAGGCTAAAGACTACCTGGTTAATGAGAGCTGAGACCGCCTGGTCTAAGCAGCAGAATGCTCATTGCTCACCTTCTTGTGCTTCTTGGATCCATCCAAGTGCTGTCCAGAGTCACAGACCCTGCCCACCTCTTGTTGCAGCTGGTTTTGTTTGACCCCAGTGAATAACAATATTGAAGACTGAAATTAGATTCACCTGCAGTTTACCCTCAATTTGCAGCCTTTCAGTCAGAAGAATGAGGGTTCTTTTCATGTTAACTAGCCTTATTCTGGAGTGTGATTCGTTATTATAGCAAATTTAATTTTGCATGAAAAGCATGATAACTAATTATATGGCATTTGCATACTCCGAACAAATTCCCAAAAATATTTGCATAAATTTCCTGATGTTCTTTTTGACTCCTTAACAACCTCATCATATTAAATTGCCTTCCTAAGTTGATTTAACACATCTGCCTTGTCTAAGAGTGGCTGATTTTCATTAAAAAGAAGGAGCAGGAAAGTTAAATTACTATCCACTAGGAAGTGAACTGCTTGTGTTGCTACCCCAAATATGTGTATTTAAAAATAGAGTTCCTGCCTGGTGATCATCCTAATACGAGGTACTTGACTTACATGAGCCTCAGTGTCTCTTCATCTCAAATGGCGTGCAGTCCACTCCTTGACTAGTTGTAGCTGCTTAAAGTTTGGAGAGGAGATCCTGTCTAAACAAGCAACATTCCAGGTGCACCTGCGTCCTATTTATCATGGGGCCTGCTCTCATGCTGATCTTTAAAATGGCACGGAAATCATTAAGGAGGAATGTAGGCGTCACAGCAGGGCAGCTATCTCTGGTTTTACATTATTTTAATTAAACTCCTATTTTTCACCTGATGCAAGGACTGATTTCCCAGCCCCGTTCTCTCAAAAATGAGATCTTCAAAAGAAACCTTGAATTGTTAATCAATGCTGATGGCAACTCAAATTCACTCTGGCATCAAATGATTAATCTTAAAAATGTGGATGGGGGTTGCAACTAGGGAATGGGTGATAGAAATGAAGATGGGTTAATCTGACTATTGAATGGTTGTTGTCAAGATTTAATGGGATCAGAGTCACCTGGAGGGATTGCTAAACACAGAGATTGTGGGGCCCCTCCACCCTCAGAGTTCAGTCAGTCTGAGGAAAGGTTAGAGATGGTGCATGTCGAACAGATTCGCAGGTGATACTAATAATGCTGTTTGGGAGACCATGCTGGGAGCACCACGGAATTAGATGCTACTTAGCAGGAGGGTGTGTCTCTATGAATTAAGGATTTAACTGAGGTACAGTCTTGGGCAGACCAGGCAGAACCAGGAGAGAACGCCAACAGTGACCCTGTGACTGGGAAGAGCTGAACGCTGTATTACAACACTGCCAGAGACAGCGGTTCTGGGCACAGGGGCTCTCTAAATTAAAGGCTGCTAAGTGCCATAGTACTTCTCTCTAAATTTTCCACTGGGAAAGTTGAAAGGCTCCCATAGCTATATTCCATCACATATTTAATTTGTCTGGTCCTTTGAGAGAAAGAAAACTTTTCTCCCGAATCAGACTCTCCACTATCAGAGTGAAATGCCTTTCTAATTACCTTTCAAACAAGAAAACAGTGCTATTTACTTCAGGGGGGTGCAGCCCTCCAGGTTCCCACCAATAAAGGTACTTTTTAATCAGAGAAGTGATAATCATTTTGTACCATAAGACGTTTGGGGCACTTCTGAGGATAATCTCAATTTCCTTCACATATAACAAGCTAGAGTAAGGGTAGAGGATGCCAAGAAACAGATTGTATTTAACTGCAGTTTCTTTGTTAGAAAAAAGGGAAGTGTTGGCTACTAAGTTCATTCTGGAGGACAGAGTATCTTCTGTTTCTTAAGCCCTTTCTCTCCGTCTTTGAGAACCATGCTTACGTCTTCCCTGTATGTTGGCAATTGATTCTGTGTGTATGATTCTTTTGGGAACTGTTGACCCTGATATTAGAGGATTAACTGTGGCAGAGGCTCAGTCTCTGCACGCAAAGTTGAAGGAGAAGATGGGTCTGTAGTTTCCAAAGTGCCCATTTTTCCACTGTTGCCCTTTTCCATGTTCTTCCTTGACAGAGCTGGCTAAGAATGCAAACTAGAAGAGGCCGCCTGATGCAAACAGTGCACAGTGCACAGCCCCTGATGGGGTCTCTTTGTTTTTAGGAGGCAGAGGCCTATCGCCAGAAAAGGCCCTCACTCCTACCCCTCTGCCCTTTGGTTCCAACTTGGCATTGTCATGGTCAGATTCAAAGATCTGAAAATGAAGAGTGGCAGGCCCAAGTGTCCTGCCTTGCAGCTGCACCCACTCCAGCAATCTGGTCTTGTGGTGTAGGGGAACCATGCTGAAATACCAGGTAACCAGGCCATGGGAAGCTGAGTGTCCTTCTGCAAACTTGGCCGCTTCCTGGAGAATGGTCTAGTATTTTCAGCACTATGCTCCCCCCTCCCCCCCACCCAGCTTGGGAATGACATAGGAGTCTTCACGTGATGTCAGGCCCCTTCATGATAACATCTGTGACTAAAGGGTAGGTTCTACCAGCCAGGCCTGTAGCATATGCTGTGGGGGTGCAGGTGAATTTTGGCTCCGGTGTGCTTCTTTCTTAGGCCCCCTACACAATCCCAAAGCTCACTCAGCCTCAGGGCCCTGCCTCCCCCCAGTGGAGATGGAAGGAATCTGCTCTTGGGTGTATCTGGAGGGTGTGTGTGTGGGGGGAGGTGGCCACAGAATACATTTGAAACAATCACGCAGACTTTTGCCTGCCAGGGCCTTATGTTTGATCTGAGCTTGGAGTTTTCGAGGGAGGGTGAATGGTGGGATCACCCCTATGGTGCATAATGCAAGGGTACATGTCGGATCTATTAGTATAGAGTATAAAGGTAACAATAATTAAGTAAACGAGATGGGGTATAAATTAAAAAAAAAAAGGAATTATTTTCATGGTAATTTTCTTCTGGGAGTGTTTCGGGTTGTGGTTTGTAGCTTTTGTCAAAGTCAGACTTCTGACTAACAGAATTCTTTATAACTTTTAACATCCTTGTTTTATGTGGGTGATACAGATCTATTCTTTATGTGTGTGGGTGTATACCCTGTAGAATGTTCAGTCTAAGAAGTTTGTGCAGAGGGAAGACATCCCTTTTCAGGCCCTCGGGCCTGGCCTTTATTTCCTGAGGCCTGTAGCAGGGGTTGCTGACGGTCTCCTGTGATGCAGTTTTTAATAATATGGAGACAAGAGGAAACCAAGATGGTCGGTGGTAATTCATATCATCTTCTACCTTTCTGTTGGAGCAAATGCAACAAGACAGAGCTGGTGTTTCTCTTCAGTAAAACTAGTCAGGCAACAGTTCAGATGCTTAATAAAAAGAGCAGCCTGCAGCCACAGAGTGAGAACTCAGATCAGGTCCATTACTTTCGTCTTTTACCATGAAAATGGAGACATAAACGTGACCTAATCCTGAGTACCTCTAGTCCCCACCCACAGGCAGTCCAGTCTTTGAACTACCTCACTCCGGGGAGAATGTTCTTTCCTCCTCTGTGATTTATGTTCAGTGCCCTCAAGTGAGAAATGTGGTTTAGCAGGCAACAGACTCAAATCCAATGACTGCGTTCTGACTTAGAAAATAAACTCCAAGCAAGGTTTGCGTGTTAGTGCATAAATGTAAATACCCTCACCCTGAAGGACATAGCCCATTTCTTGAGGAAGCTCTCCTAAGGATGAATATGAAAACAAAATTTAAAAAATACCATTTTTATGGCCTTCTATATGGCAAAAGGCATCTTCCTGGGATACATAGCCCAAGCTTTCCTAGAAGAGTTCCTAGATCCAACATGAGCAGAATCATCTAAAATAGCAGTTCTCAACCTGTGGGTCACGACCCCTTTGTAACAATGAAAATACATCATGGCATTCGGAAGGTTGAGAATCACTGATCTAAAACCTCATGTCTAGGGTCTCGTGCCCTCATAACATCTGCAAGTCCAGAGGCTCCAACACCATGAGGCTTCTTGGAAGAGTAGGTGTTGCAGGTGCTACAGGGAAAGGTTTGCTTTGTTGATTGGGGAGTGGCGGTTGCTGGCTTTGCTGGACTAAGCCAGGGTTTTCAGCCTTTTTCATCTCATGACACACTTGAACCTATAGTTAAACTTCCATGGCACACTCAAATTATGTTAATCAAAAGAGTAAAAAAAGAATATGCTTACTGTGCTTTGAACTTCTTTGAAAAGTAATTTAGTTAATGATCTTTGTAAATTTTCGAGGCATACCTAAGATCCTCTCATGGCACACCAGTTGAAAATCACTGGACTAGGCCCTCAGAAATGGCCAAAACCAAAATCTGTTCTCCAATGGTGCCCTGAGAAGAACTCACAATATCTTCCTCCAAGTTCATATTAAAATTAGATTTCTGGGTCTATCAGCTTTTATTCTGAAACTGAATCTGAACCTGTAGGGTGGGACCTGCAATCTGCCATTTTCCCAAAGCTCCTTCCTTTATAGCCTCTCAGGCACATTAAACATTAGGAGCCACATGGCATTTTCTGGAAGACTTTGTTCCTACTTGTTCTCTTTACTCCCAGCATCAAATTTTCTCTTTATCCTCCCCACCCTGCCCCAGGGAGGTATCTGGAAAATCTCCACTGTAACTGTTTTTGTCAAGTCGCTACTAATGACCTTCACCTTGGCAGTTTTGTAGGCAATTTTGGGGCCTGTCTTACTTGACTATGTACTTGGCAATCCCTTGTTCTTAGAACACCCTTCCTAGGAACACTAGCCTGTCCTTTATTTACTGGCTGTTCTCCTCCCAACCTCCAAGTACAGGGTCCTTTTCTCCATAGCATGGCTCCTTCTTCAGGTGACCTCAGCATCCTGGCTCCACAGGCCCCAGCACAGCAGAAGCCCGACTTCCTGAGCGCTAATTGCCTCACTGACATATACTTTGCACGTGCAGTACCTCAGCTTCACAGCCCAAAGAACATTTGCCCCTTCCACAAACCTGCTCCCTCCACAGTCTTCCCTCTGTGGGACACTCCGCATTATCCACTCCCTTAGGCCAAAACCCACACCCTGTATTCATTCGGGCTGTAGGAAATTCTGTCTCCTCCACTTGCAAGACCTGTCTTGAACCCAACACCTTCACATGATTCTCTTTGTGGCCTCCTTAGTCAGAGTGACTGGGACCTCCTTCCCAGAGCCTCCAGTTGGTCCCCCAGCTTCTGCTCTTGCCACTGTGTTAAGAGCAGCCAAAGGGTCCTTTCAAACCTTATGTTTACCTTCTCAAACCAAATCCCACAGCAGCTGCTCCCTACTTGTTTGAAAACAAAAGACAAAGTCTTTACAAGGGCTCTTGAGCCTGTTGTTCTCTCTTAGCTCCACTGGCCTCCCTGTACCCTGGCCACGCCAGTCTCCGTGCTGTCCCACAGCAAGCCTGCATAGCCCTGCTTCTAAATCTTTGACACTTGTTCTCTTTGCCTACAACGAACCTCCCAATGTAGTACCTGGGTTAGTTCCTGGTCTCCTGTAGGAGTTTGCTCAAACATCTCAGCGTGACCTTCCTCTGTCTGAAACCCCACCCCACCCCTCTTACTTCAGCCCTTCCTTTCCCTTCTCTGTAATTTTCCACATAGCCCTTACCTCTACCTTTTTTGTCTGTTTCCTCCACCAAAATGTCATCTTCATAAAGGCAAAGACTGTTCATGACTGTCTGTTTTCCTCCCCAGACCTAGAAGAGACCCTGAACATAATTAGCATTCAAGTATTTGTAGACTAATTGCATCTGGCCTTATTTACACTGGCCTTATTAATCTCGTTAAGAGGACAGTGGGTGGTAATATGGCTAATCAGTAAATCAGTCCCTGATACTATAAGCCAGTCATTTGCAAAGACTGATCTCTAGACCAGCACTGTCAGAAATCCAGGGAATTTGTTAGAGATTCCGATCCTGTGGCTTGACCCCAGCTCCCCTGAATCAAACTCTGGCATTTTGGCCTAATAATTTATGTTTAACCAGCCCTCCCGGTGACTTTGATAGACACAAGGGAGCCATTAGTTGGAGCAAATGTGTTATCTTCCCCAGTAGATGCTATAACCCAATTCAAGTGCACTTTTTTCTAAACATACCCCAAGGTTCTAACATGCGGTAACACTAGTATCTTTCACCTCTTGGCATCTATTTGCAGGTCTTGTGCTAGATGTTGGGACTATAAAGAATTTATATCTTGGGCTGTTCAGGAACAGCAAGGAGCCTGGCTTCAGCAGAGACCCAGGACAGCTTTGGGGAGAAATGGGAGAGAAAAATAGATGATAACTGGCCAAAAATTAAAGGACATTGATAACAGTAGACTCAGGGGGCCCTGATAGACCACAGCTAGTGGCCTGGTGTTCTGTGACCTAATATTTGCCCAGAAGGAAATGTGTGAAAGTACAGTCTGTTGATGAGGTAGGTGGATCCATGGGCCATCCTTGCTATGTGTTGATGTAATACTAGGATTTAGATTAGCCCTTGAACTTTTCTGTGGCTAAATTCTCTCATGTACAGTAGTGGGAGACCTAACGGAGACTTTCCATTTATAGAAGGCCCCATCATTGTATCTCCATCAAAGCAAAAAAAGAAGTTGAAATGAGAACTCCACTAACCATTTCATTTATGTTTTTATGGTGACTTTTAAAAAATATATACAATCTATCACCATTCTGACAAATGATATGTTACTGACTTGCAGAACGTTAGGACAGCTTGAATTATTTTTCATTTCTACCTCAGGAGAAAAAGAAAACAACAAACTTAAAATAAGTGGAGTTGTTTTTTCTGACTTTAAGAGATACACTTATCTCTCAAACTTCTATACAAATTATATTTAAGAAAATAGTACAGGCTGATGGGAAATATTTGTACTTCCTTTATTTTTTATTTTTATTTATTTATTTCTTTTTATTAAATGATAGCTCTATACATTAATGCAAACAGGGGGTACAGTGTAGTGTTTTCATATACATTTTGAAATACTTTCATCAAGCGTACTTCCTTTTCACTAAAAATTAAGTATAGCTATTATGTTTTACTTAAAGAATATTTATTAGGAATAGCATCTTTGTCAAATTTAATGTAGCTAAGAAGTGTTCACTTGTGTGTAGATTGATTTCATTTATTATAATAGAGTACTGAATGTGGGAAGCCTTTTATTTTCTGTCCTTATCCTCCTTGAACTGAAGCAGGAAAATCAGAGTGGAACCAAAGCCAGCCTTACACAGATGTGCAATTAGTATGGATTTGGAAGTTTATTTCTTGAATTTGGCTTTGCGTATACTAGATATTCCTCATCCCCTACCCCACACCACAAATTGGTGGGGAGCGCTGTAGTGGAGGGGGTCATTCATGGCAGTCTTAGTCTAAGCAATAAAATCCACTTGGAGGGCAGGTAGTGGGGGGAAGGGTATTTTGGGGGCAATGGAAAATGTGCTGTAGTGAGCAAAAGGACACTTGACTTCTTAATGTGCCATTGTCTGACCCTAAGGCTGTTATTAATACTTAACCATAACCTGAGCAGTAATTTTCTGAATTGAAATGGTGGCCATGACTCAAAGATGTTGTGAGGATCAAATGAGAATTAATGTTAAGGTGCTTTGGAAAACTGTAAGGTCTACAAAAAATATCACTTAATAAAGTAACACAGATGTGGTAGGTTGACCACTTGGTATTTCACTGTTTGCCATGCTTTCCAAAGAAGTGATTAACATTTCCTGTATTATTATAGCAGAGGCGAAGCTTCAGCAATAAGGAGACCCACAGATAGAGTGTTTTAAATAAGATAAAAATTTATTTCTTTTTTATGGAAGAGGCCACAGGGAGGCAGACCAGGGTCGGTGGACAGGTGGGGTATTGTCTCTGGGTCCAAGACTATCACCATTCCAGTCAGGGGCCAGGGGAAGAGCATGTAAAGGGCAAGCCACTTGTCTTTAGGTTGGGGATTCCCTGGATGTTGCATACGCCATTTCTGTTTGCATCTCCTTGGCTTGAACTCAGTCACATGTTTACCTACAAGGCCTGGGAAAAATAATCTCTAGCTCAGGAGCTAAAACTGAGGAAGAATGGGAGATGTTTTTAAAAGAAATAATGGAAAAATGTTTGATGAGGAGTTCACTGGTATCCAACAAATTGAAAAGTGTTTTACCATGAAGGTCTGCTAAGCCGTATTTATAGTTTGACTTGCATTTATATATTGCCTTGATGGATAGTAGACCATACAGCTTTTTAATGCCCACCTGTGCTGTATGTCTATATTCCATCACTGTTAATGCATATTGATGAACTTTTTAGGGCGGGACACAGTGGCTCACATCTATAATCCTAATACTTTGGGAGACCAAGGTGGGAGGATCACTTGAGGCGAGTAGTTTGAAACCAGCCTGAACAAATAGTGAGACCCTGTCTCTACAAACTAAAAAAAAAAAACAAAAAAAACAGCCAGACGTGATGATGTACCCTTGTATTCCCTGCTACTCAGAAGGCTGAAGCAGGATTTCTTGAGCCCAGAAGTTGAAAGCTGCAATGAGCTGTAACCGCAATATTGCACTCTAGCCTGGGCAACAGAATGAGACCGTATCCCCACCCGCTTCCCCCAAAATCATATTGATGAACAATTCATACATGGCAGAGTTTATTCAGACATGTTTTCACTGTATAGGGTTTATTAGTGATCATGCTAGCATCGATCCCTCCATTTGTTAGCAAACTTTGGTTGTGACTTTTGTGTTGTGTTATAATCTTTGACAGCCCACACAACTTACATACCATAGATAAGTGATGTACCCAAATCCTCTTAAGGATTCAAGATTAGAAAAAAAATGTTGATTTTGTGAAACTGTCAATGGTGTGTCTCTGGGAAGGCATTCCTGCTTTGTACTAATAGAATAAAAATGAGTATAAGGTAATTTTAGAAAGCTACTGTGATACTTTGGTAAAATAAAACATATGTATTTTGTTTCTGCTTTCCAGTTCCTGGCACAAAACTCCAAAATCCATCATACATAGGGGTACTAGAAGAATCTTTTTGTTCTAATACTTAGTCTTTGAACCCTTGTTCCTGACACAGAACTCCTAAAATCTTTGTAATTTTCCGAGTGATAATGTCTGGCACAGAGCCCCGAAATCTTTTGAAATTTTCTGGGTGATAAGAGCATATTTTGATCTAAGGAGAGGATTCTTGGTGGGCTCTTGGATATTCTTAGGATGGGAGCTGGTTGCCAGGCAAACCAACCATGTGCTTAGA
Source organism: Otolemur garnettii (assembly GCF_000181295.1). Taxonomy (NCBI): domain Eukaryota; kingdom Metazoa; phylum Chordata; class Mammalia; order Primates; family Galagidae; genus Otolemur; species Otolemur garnettii. Next base: position 1,435,817 of record NW_003852475.1, on the reverse strand, counting down.
AGTTTAGAACTTTCCAGCCCCATGCCCCCACCTCCAGGACTGAATGTTGAGTTGATACCAATAGCCAGTAATGTAATCAGCCATGCCTACATAATGCACACTCCATAAAATCCAAAAGGACCAGATAGCTGAACGTGTGGAAGTTCCAGAAGGGTGGCGTGCCAGGAAAGGGTATGGGAACTCTGTACTACTCCTCCCACACCTTGCCCTGTGCATCTTTTCCAGTGACTGTTTATCCTTTGCGGTATCATTTGTAATCAAGGGTTAACCCTAAGTAAAGTACTCCCCTGATCTCTGTTAGGTGTTCTAGCAAATTAACCAAACTCAAGGAGTAGGTGGTGGGAGCCCTGATTTATGACCACTCAGAATTATGGGTGGCATCCTGCTATAGTACTTGCGATTGGCATCTGAAGGAGGGGGCATGTTTGTGGGACTGAGCCCTCAGCTGGTGATGTCTGAGACTATCTCCAGATAGATGGCATCAGAATTAAATGATAGAATACCCCCACACATCTGATGTCACAAGTGGGAAAACAATACTTTCTCTGATATCTTCTCATAACTGCCTAATGTCTCTAAAATCATTATATCCTTTCCAATTAAAAAACTTGGGAAGACCACTTGCAGCTGAATAATCTCAGATTCTCTTGTTATGAGCCTAACTATGTACAGATAATTCATTTACTCATTCAGTATTTTACGTACCTTTGAGTGCTGGTGATGTTCCAAGTACTACGGTAGGTGCTAGAAGATATGAAAATGAAGGAAGACGTACTTTGGAGAGTTTGTGGCACATCCAGGGGCACCTGTCTGGAAAATAGCCAGACACACAAGATTGGCCCTCAAAAGGATGACCTTGCATGGAGATAAATGATTGGGTGTCTGGATTATTGGTGGCAGTTGAAACTCTAGTAGTTAATGAGATTTTTCCAATAAGAAGTAAAAAAGGGCCTACAGCTTATTCTTGAGGGGGATTAGAGTGGGCATAGGGCTTGGGCTGGGTGGGAGTCGGGGTGCAGCACTGGGCCTCAGAATGACAGGACACTGGAGAGATGACAGAGAATACCAGGGAGGGAGAGAGTATGACTTTAGAATAGCAAGTGCGGCAGACACTGGTTATAAGGTAAGAACCAAGCAAAATCATGAGATTCTACCTTGTGGGGGCCATCAATGGCCCTACTGGAGCAGTTGCACAGAAGAATTTGCCCTAGAAGCATGAATAACAAAGAGGGATTAGAGGTAACTAAGGTAGAAATGATGGCAGTGGGACAGATCTGTTATAGATGGGCCTCCTAAATTGACTGGTTTGTGGTGTTTAACATTTAAAAATGTCTTCTCAAAAGAATTTATGTTGGTACAGATGCTAGTTAAGTATGAGATTCCTTTCTATTTATTATCTTGTGTGTATAATTCCCAAAGTGGGTGGGTATGTTTTAGTTTTTTAAATCTCACCACGCAGATATACTTTTCTTTAAGATAACAAGTGATGCTGTCTTCAAATTATTTTGTTATGGTAGTTAGTCATTTTCTGATTGTGGAAGTCCCTGCAGCCGGTGATATTTTTATTGATTTGAACAGCTGGCCTCCTTGTGGTGCTTCTTTCCTCAAAGGTGAATTGGGAATTTTATGTTAGTAGTCACGAAATTGCTGGCAAGATTTCATAAGCTCTGCTGTAAGTTATGCTGATTATAATATGAAGATTATTTGGAGGGATTTTTGGATCTCTGCAAGCTTTGATATACTATTATATTTCAAACTCCACTTAAGATGAATGATACATAAGATCTTCACATCATTAGAATTCATTTATAATGAGCTTCTTTCACTAACTGACCTATTTCAGACAAAAGGAGATTCACATGAAACAGGCTTATGCTACACAGATATGCAATGTTCAGTCTATCTACAAACCCCTAATCGCTTTAAATGTTTCATACTAATTGCCCTGAAACATGTGCATTAAAAGAAGTGAAAGGCAAACTTCCTGAAATACATCTTTAAAATTATTCTAATTTGCATAAGTTTTAGCCAGGGAACAGATGTCTTTTTAATGCTGTACCTTTGTAACATTTTCAAAACATTATACAAATATGACTTGGTGTAACTCAGTGTCCCTCCACCCCTCTGACCCTACTTTTGGCGAAATGTTTTCGTCAGAACACTGACAAAGGCACGGAGAAACTGAGTTCACTGTATCAAACACCAACTTAGGTTTAGAATAATATCATGGAAATGCCATATTTTAAATCTAGCTTTTTAAAGCTAATTTAATTTTAATCAAATCTGTGTGGAGTTTATTTTCTGGGGCTGTATTTTTTCTAAATAATATCCATCATTTTAAATTTTTATAGTGAGCATATAGTGTTTTAAAACTATAGAAAGAGGCTCGGCACCTGTGGCTCAAGTGGCTAAGGCGCCAGCCACATACACCTAAGGTGGATCCCCAGCCCGGGCCCGCCAAACAACAATGATGGCTGCAACCAAAAAATGGCCAGGCATTGTGGCGGGCGCCTGTGGTCCCAGCTACTTGGGAGGCTGAGGCAGGAGACTTGCTTGAGCCCAGAAGTTGGAGGTTGCTGTGAGCGTGATGCCATGGCACTCTACCCAGGGGGATAGCTGGAGACTCCGTCTCAAAAAAAAAAAATCTATAGAAAGAAAAAACTACATGGAAGAAAATTAAATTAACCTATAATATTAGCACATACTCTTTGCTTTTACTTTTAATCTATCATATATATTTTCTTTTTTTTTTGAGATGGAGCCTCAAGCTATCCCCCTGAGTAGAGTGCCATGGCATCACGCTCACAGCAACCTCCAACTTCTGGGCTCAAGCGAGTCTCCTGCCTCAGCCTCCCAAGTAGCTGGGACTACAGGCGCCCGCCACAACGCCCGGCCATTTTTTGGTTGCAGCCGTCATTGTTGTTTGGTGGCCCGGGCTGGGGATTCGAACCTGCCACCTTAGGTGTATGTGGCTGGCGCCTTAGCAGCTTGAGTGACAGGCGCCGAGCCATATTTTCTAAATTGTGATAAGGACTGTGCAGTTTTCATCCTACTTTCAATTAACATTGTATAGTGTTTTCTATTGTGTGTGTATATATATTAATATCTTAAATAAGTATATATTTCTATAAATAAGTATACTTTATTTTAATTTTTTCTGTATTTTTAGAAACTAAGATATATCGAAGTATTTCATTTTGTCACAAACATTTTGATAAACATTAATTGCTTTAATTTGATTATTTCCTCAGAATGATTTCTGGACAAGAAGTTTTAGTACCAGAGGTGAATGGATCTTTTAAAATCACACCATGTATTACTATCTTGCTGTCCTCAATTGCATGTGTGTAGGCAAAGCATATCCTTGCACTTTTAAGTCTTATTATGTAGCCAAAAAAAGAACAATAATTTTTGTCCCTATGTACAAAGAGACTTTTGTATCCTTCTGTTTCCTTCTTTCTCTCCCTCTTGTCCTCTCGAAGATATATAAGGTATTGTCTACATTTTCTTTCCAGGATTTTTATGTTTATTCAATTTCATAATCACATCTCTCAGACATCTGTTTGGCTGGCTTAACTTATTTTGGACGTCTTTATGTTCTGAATTCCAGGTATTTCATTCTTTGCTCAGGTATTAGATATGTGCCTATTCATATATACAAATATACATGTACATATACATATCTGATATATATTTATTCAGGTGTTTGATGAACTCACAGATACTTTTAAGTAAGTCAAGTAGGTTACACATATGTATCTTTAAGTTTTAATTAAGTGCTACATTTTCTGAATTGATGAATACCTGAAAATATTGCTTTTTGTTACACAGGAGCTACTTGACTGACAATGACAATAACATTTACTGTTTGTCTATGCTTCTAATTTCAGCGGGCATTTGGGGTGCCTTGAAGCTCTGAAGCCAGTCTTGTTTTCTCCCTTGTTAGGCTGTAAGCATTCAAACAGGTCTCCTTTTTTTTTTTTTAAATTCAACTATTGTGTCAGTAGGTATGTGGATCCTTTTCTGTTAACTCTACCTGGTGTATATGAGCCCTCTTGCTGGGCCTAAGTCCTTTTGTTCCCCATTCCAAAATGTTTTTTTAATCATCCCTTTGTTTATTGTTTATGTTCCATTAATAAATCTTATTGCATACACAAAAGCTATAATTGTTAGACAAATCAACGTTTTCTGATGTTCTGTCAGTCCTGTTTTTATCCATTTTTACCTTTATCCTTTGATGAGCAGATTCAGTTTTCTCTTCTCAGTGCTGTCTGTATGTTCTCATTGTTAACTCTACGGTTATATCTAATGTGGGTTTTATAATTCTAAGGAAAACAGTAGAATTAGATGTTCATCAAGTCAGTAAATACAGTTTTAATAAAGTCTTTCTTTGTGCTGATTGAGGTAGGAAGCATGCTCTGGGTAAAGCAAGGCTTGGGGGAACTGACTTTTTTTGTGAATAATGTTACAAACAGCGGACACTGGCACCAAAGAAAATGGGGATATGTGTTTTTAATTTTTCCCCACATTACAGCATTAGCTCACTTATACATATTCTGACTTACGCCACAGAAATAGGAACAGGGTTAGTGAACCTGCAAAGGCTTTTTCCCAAATGCTTTCATGTCTTTCTCATGACTAATCTTCAGAGTCTCACCCTCTTCTATGAGGACGGTTTCCTTCCTCTTCTCCTACAACACTTTGTCATGGGTTCCATGTCGTAGTTTTTCATTTTATTCTGAAATGATCCATCAGGCCCTCTTCTTTCTGCCTGTGCAGACATGTTGGAATACTGGTGTCTCCATACAATAACTTTCAGTATGTGACTGCCACCAAGGCTCTTTTAGCCCCTGTGCCTATAGCACTTTACTTATTGTGACTTGCCCTGATGTACACTACTGCCAGTCCTATTGCTACTGCCCTCCCTTGATTTCTGGGAAGTGAGATCTCCAGAGGGATAGACAAAGGTCCCCCTGGAAATAATCCTGTTTCAGTCTTACAGAATTTTAGGCTTTTCTCATTAGGTAACTAAGCCTTTCAATCAGGAGCCAGAAATGATAAATATATGAAGGCCCTGCCTAAGTTCTTTTAGGTAGGAAAAAAAATGGCTTCACTTAACAAAATGTACGTGTCTAAGCTTCATGTCTTTGTTTTTTTTCCTCAAACCATTTTCATTAGCCTTATGGTGTGTGAATTTGAGGAAAGGGGTTAAGCAGAAATACCAAAATAAATAAGTGAAACATATCAGATTTTAGTAGCAAGAGTTCTACAGGGAAAATTTAAGTTGAAAATGGGGATCGAATCCATCATCTTATTTTCCCAAGTGGTTTAAGATGTATCATAATCATTTTTAAGGAAAATCCGGTAAAGCTAATTTAAATGGAAGCAACTATTATTGTTATTTGAAATAGCTTTTAAGTGGCAATTCAGTGAGAACAATACTTAATGGTTAGAAATCTACATTATTATAAATAGTCTCTGCCAAACTGCCTATTCTAATATTCAGCATTTACAACCTAAGAGCCATGCACTTAAAATTGTTGAAGTTTGGTAAGAGAAAAGAAAATGAATAATACTTTCACTGGGTAAAGTGATCTGCCTTTTGAGAAGAGTATACACAGATAGTCCTCTGGAAAGGACCATTTGATAAGTATGATTGTACGTAGTTAATTGAAACTGTTTTATTTAATCCTTCCAACACCCTTCTTTTTCCCTCCAATAAAGACATGAAATTAAAGCATGGAGAGATTAAATAATTTTACTAGGGAAGCATAGTTAGTTATCAGAACCAGGTTGAGCATAAGTCTCTGTGATCCTAAAAATCACATTCCTCATCACTACCACTCTCAGCTCAACCTCAGACTTGAACTAATCAGAATTAAAATAACAACTCCATTGGCTTTAATCCAAACTGCCTTCTTGGATTTGCGCATGAATCGGTCCCTGCCTACCTTTCCAATTTCATTTTAGACTCCACACCACAGTGTCCCTGTTTCCAGCCCCTGCCCGGTTTCCTTTCTGTTCCCCCCCATCCCGTTCTGGGGCCTTTGCATAAGCTGTTTCCTCTGCTGCAATGTTCTAGCCGCCTCATCTCCACACGGTCACTTCCTTCTCCTCCAAGTCTTACCTCAAACATCATATGCTCAGAATCGTCTTCTGACAACTTAGGGTGAAATAGCTGCCCCCTCATTCAGAGTATTTTCTACCATCTGTCCTGGTCCTTTCCTTCATAGCATGCAGCCAATTCGAAATCAATCTATTTACTTAACTTATCTGTTAATATATTATGCCTCCCTCGACAGAATATAAGCTCCTGCGGGAGAGTTTTTCCCCTTTTATTTATTACTGCATCTACCACACTTAGAACAGCACTTGATATTTAACAGGTATTTTAAAAATACGGTAGAACCTCCATAGTTGACCACCTCCCTACATTGACCACCTCATTAAGTTGACCTTATTTTCATAGACTGGACATGGACCACATGTACATATTAGTACAGCAGGCCTAGTTACCTCTGTATGTTGACCAGTTTGTCATAGGCCCTTTGGTGGTCGACTTACACTGGTTCTACTGTAGTTGTCAAATAGGGAATAGATGAATGACTTTGAGATTTGTATGTTTGTTTGTATACCAGAACAATGCTTTTAAATTTTTTTCAGTTGAATGTGTTTGAGAACTAATGCGTTTGATAATGTTGAGTGTTCTATATCATGGTTTACCTTTATCAGGACACTTAAAACCACATGCGTTACAACTTCCTGCAGCAGCAGAGATTTTTTTTTGCTTTGGTTTTAACACTCCCAATGGTCTTGTAAATAATTAACTATTCAGTTGTCACTTGAAAATAAGTGTTTATTCAATAAGCATAAAACTTCTTAGCTAACTGTAACACAATTATAATATTTTAGGTTCATAACACTTTTTACCTAGACAAGGATTTAGTACACCCTCTAGTCTAATTGAAATATTTTGGAAAGATGGCTGGGTGCAGTGGCTCACATCTGCAATCCAAGCACTCTGGGAGGGTGAGAGGGGAGGATCTCTTGAGCTCAGAAGTTCAAGACCAGCCTGAGCAAGAGTGAGACCTTGTCTCTACTAAAACTAGAAAAATTAACCAAGTGTTGTGGTGGGCACACTCTTTCCCTGAATATTTCATTTGAGTATCTTTTCATGTATTCAGAATTATTCTGCAATATAATTTTTAATGGTTGTAAATTTTTTAACTTAATTTTTAATTAAAATCATAAATGTATACATTTATGGGGTACCATGTTATTGTTTGACATACAATGTGGAATGCTTAAATCAAACTGATTATAATATAATCATCACCTCATCACCTCACATATTTTTTGTGGCAAGATATTTAAAATTTAATCTTAGTTATTTTTAAATATACCCTTGAATTATGCATATTAGGTGACATCCCACCAAATGCCCTCCCTCCTCCCACCAATCGCCCTCTCTCCTCTTATTAATTGCCTCTCTTCTCCTCCTTGCTAGACTTGATTTGTGTTTTATCACACCTATGAGTGTGTGTTTATATATTGGTTTCATAATAGTATTGAGTACATTGGATAATTTTTTTCTATTCTTGAGATACTTTACTAAGAAGAATGTGTTCCAACTCCATCTAGGTAAACATAAAAGAACTTAAGTCTCCATCTTTTTATGGCTGAATAGTATTCCATGGTATACATATACCACAGTTTGTTAATCCATTTCCGGGTTAATGGACATTTGCCTTGCTCCCATGACTTGGCAATAATGAATTCAGCTGCAGTAAACATTCTGGTGCAAATATGTTTGTGGTAAAATGATTTTTGTTCTTTTGGGCAGATAGCTAGTAGTGGTAGTACAGGATCAAATGGAAGGTCAACTTTAAATTCCTTGAGGATTCTCTATACTTCTTTCCTTAAAGGTTATATTAGTTTGTAATTCCACTAGCAGTGTAGAAGTGTTCCCTTCTCTCCACATCCACACCAGAATCTGCAGTTTTAGGACTTTGGGAGGTGAGCTAATCTTACTGGAGTTAGGTGCTATCTCAAAGTGGTTTCGATTTGCATTTCTCCGATGATTAAGGATGATGAGTATTTTTTCATGTGTTTGTTGGCCATTCTGTCATTTTCAGAGAAGTTTCTGTTCAAGTCCCTTGTCCACAAATAAATGGAGTTGTTTGTTCTTTTCTTATTGATTAATTTGAGTTCTCTGTAGATTCTAGTTATCAGACCTTTATCAGAAACATAATATGCAAAAATCTTCTCCCATTCTGAAGGCTGTCTGTTTGCTTTACCTGCAGTGTCCATGGCTGTGCAGAAGCTTTTTAGCTTGATCAAATCCCAGTAGTTTATTTTTGGTGTTGCTACCATTGCCAGGGGTTGGGGGGGGGGTCCTCCACATAAAATATTTTCCTAGGCCAATATCCAAGTGTTTCCCTTGTACTCTCTCCTAGTATTTTTAGTTTCCTATCTTAAATTTAAATCTTTTATCCAGTGAGGATCAATTTGTGTTAGTGGTGAGAGGTATGTGTCCAGTTTCAGTCTTCTACAGGTTTCTAACCAATTCTGCCAGCACCATTTGTTAAATAGAGATTCTTTTCCCCAATGCATGTTTTCATTAGGCTTATAAGAGATCAAATGATGATATATGGCTGGGTTCATCTCTAGATTCTCTATTCTATTCCATAGATCTATATTTCTATTTTTGTGTTAGTACTATGCTGTTTTGATCACTATAGATTTGTAGTATAACCTGAAGTCTAGTAACGGGATGCCTCCAGATTTGTTTTTATTTTTAAGTATTGTAATGGCTATTCAGGGCTTTTTTCTGGTTCCATATAAAATGAAGTAATGTTTTTTCAATTTGTTGTAAAATATTTTATCATATAAGCATATCAGGTATTAAAACTACTTCCCATTGTTGAATAGAAGAGTCGGTAACAGATTTTTCTTTCTCGTAAACAATACTGTAATTGATAGCCTATAGCTCAGCCTTTAGTCACTTCCACAGAGAATCAACACCTATAGGCCCTTGGTAACATAATTGAATAAATGAATGAATTGATGATTAACTCAGAATTCTTTGCAAAAGAGAACTGATATAAGACCATGAGTATACGACATATAGTGCTTCCAGAAATGGTGAGCCAATTAGTACTCCTAACAGTACTGTGTGATGGTGCTCAGACTAAATATTACTTTTAAACAACATCAACAAAGTCATTGCTTGATTGCCAGATTCTGAATAACCACCAAAACATTAGTGGAAATGTTTTGGGAGCCTGTCAGGGAAATTCTGAGGTGATGATGGGGAAAGTGGCGCATGCGCCATCTGATGTACACTGCTCTCTTATGTTGGTTACACGAAGGCTAAATTCATCCTATACCTTAAGTCAGAGACTGGCAAAGTCTCACCTCCTGCCTGTTTTGTAAATACAGTTTTACTGGAGCACAGCCATACCCATTTGCTTACATGTTGCTGACAGCTGCTTTTATGCTACAACGGTAGAGTTGAATAGTCCCAACAGAGACTGGTCTGCAAAGCGTAAAATACTTATTATCTGACCCTTTACAAAATATGTTTGTCAACTGCTTCCTTAAATAAGCATTTTTTTAAAGTGAAATCAATGCTGTAACATAATAAATCAGCTAGTAAGCATTTACTGAACACTGTGAGGCATGCTGCCTACTCTCGAGAAAATTAAAATATAATTATGGAAACAAAGCAAGAATACATGTAAAAATCTGTTGCAAAAGGCATTGCCGCGTTAGGACTCAAGTCCTGTGATGAAGGATGCAAGTGTTAAAGGAGTCACAGATGTAGGGGGAAAGGTAGGATTGAAAAAATGTCAAAAAGCTGCTGAGAGATAGAACGTGAATTAGGCCAAGAATGAAAAGAAGAGTTTGTTTGAGAAAGAATAAAGAAGGCAGGTGTGGTGGCTCACACCTATAAACCTAGAAATCTGGAGGCTGAGGTGGGTGGATTGCTTGAGCTCAGAAATTCAAGACCAGAAAAAGTGAGAGCCTATCTCTAATAAAAATAGAAAAAATGATCTGAGATGTTGTGGGTGTGGCAGGCACTGTAGTCACAACTATTCAGGAAGCTGAGGTAGGAGGATCACTTGAACCTGGGAGTTAGAGGTTGCTGTGGAGCTAGACTGACACCATGGCATTCTGCCAAGGGCAATAGAGTGAGATTCTATCTCAAAAAAATGAAAGGAAAGGCAAAAAGACTTCTTCTAGGATACATAGGTAGATCTAGGACCAGAAACTGAGGACTGGGCCCTTTCCATCATATTACATCAACTCCACATACTTTTCCTCCCCCTCTTATTATGGTAAATATGCCTATAGGAGCAATAGGTTTAACAAGTAGTGTTTAACAAGAAATCTGTATTTCAGAAGGAAAAAATGTATTAATTGAAGTTCTCAGCATATTTCAAACCCATAGAAATGAAACAGTACCTTTCATGGGTAGCTTCATATTGAAATCATTGCACACTATTTCATCTAAGGCACCTGGAAAGGAGAACCTGAAACCTACAGGCTAGATCTTCAAACAAAAAGGGGAAGAAAGAACAGATTCAGAATGAACAATATCAAAAAGTTTTACATATTGCTCTAAGTTGACAATCGAAAGTCTATCGCAGGCGTCCTCAAACTACGGCCAGTGGGCCACATACAGCCCACCTAGGACATTTATCTGGCCCAGTGGGTGTTTTTGCTGCAGCTGCCTGTCCTGCTTAGCAGCTACTCATCCCGGGGCCCGCAGTCCAGCCCTCTAATAGTCTGAGGGACAGTGAACTGGCCCCCTGTTTAAAAAGTTTGAGTACCCCTGGATTGCATATGAGCCTATATTCAGAAATCAAAATTTTAAAAATGTATGGATTTTTCTATACAGTCATTATATGACAAATGAATTCTTCATTTTTCAGACATGTTTCTTGAGAATAGTTTGATTTACAGAAATCAATTTGTATACATGTTTCTATAGAATGGCATACACCATATCTTTCATGTCTTCTTAGAAGCTAAAGAATTTATTTTCTAAGAGAAAAAAGTAAATTTACTAGTGTGTGTGTGTGTGTGTGTACATAAATCTATACATACACAGTTATATGTATGGAGATGAAGGCAAACGTCCATCAGTACATGCAGGTGTCCTATGAATGTGAGATTATATATATATTCCATATAATTTTAAAATATAGCTTTTACTGGAAAATGAGTCATAAGACCACTAAAATCAAGGCTTCTACTGTCTGCTTATTCTTCAATGGTAGGCAGCAACAATTCAGGTTATTCTTCCCTGTGAATAAGAGGGTTTTTATGCTGACTCAGTGAAACCCCCGTTGTCTTCAGTGTTTTGTTTTTTTAATAAAACACAGGATATGGGGAAAATAGTATCCACCCTCAAGTAACTGTGATTGTAAATCACAGAAGCATAGGCTCCTAGAAGTGGGGGAAATCTAGGGATCATCTTGTTGAAAATATTCCTTATAATGACAAGGAGCGTCTCAGGATTCTGTTGACTATTCTTTTTTTTTTTTTTTTTTTTGAGACAGAGCCTCAAGCTGTCCCCCTGGGTAGAGTGCTGTGGCATTACAGCTCACAGCAACCTCCAACTCCTGGGCTCAAGCGATTCTCCTGCCTCAGCCTCCCAAGTAGCTGGGACCACAGGCGCCCGCCACAACGCCCGGCTATTTTTTGGTTGCAGCCATCATTGTTGTTTGGCGGGTCCGGGCTGGGGTTTCAAACCCGCCACCCTAGGTGTACGTGGCTGGCGCCTTAGCTGGTTGAGCTATAGGCGCCGAGCCTCTGTTGACTATTCTAATGAGGTTTTATTTGTATTCGAGCAGGAATACGTGGACTCCAATAAATACATCGAGCACCTACTCACTCAACTCGAGGAGCAACACAGAAGTCTCTGGAGGTCAGTTAAACTCTTGTCTTGTTGTTTGCCTGGGTAGCAGCCTCTATAGTTGTGCTGATTTAAAATATTTCAGTTAGACCAGAGGGTAGTCTTTGTTGAAGTGAAAACTGTTATGATTCTAAGGCACCATAGTCTCAGAAGGGCACACTTGTCATTCTGTGGAAACTAGAAACCATATTCTCTGATCCTTGCCCATGTAAAGATTTTTTTTATTTATTTCAAAAGTAGAACATTTCTGCTTAAAAGTTTGGATTCTCTCTTATTAAAGGGAAATATTTTAAGGACGCTGTTCTATAGTTTCTAACGTTTCGTTTTTGTTCTACATGTGGGTTCCTACATGAGGTGAGGAAATTACCTGAGAATATCTGTGCAGGTACATTGGAAATGTAGATTAATATAATAAAGTCATATTCCCAAGTTATTCATTTCCTAGGGCCTCTTAGGAATTGAGACTGGCGAAGACGGTTGTAATATCATTATTTAGCTTTTTAGGGCCCATGCGGTTATGTTTACTGATCCTACTATATAGTTTGAATTCCTTTTTCTAAATTCCAATAGCTCTTGCTTTTTGAAATAAATATGCTAGTGCTTAGTTACATGATGCTTCACAAAGTACTGAAATGGTTTAATGTCATTACCTGTGTCTCAACAAGCCCGAGTCAGCCCCTAAAGTCCTTTATTTCTTTTTACCTCCTCATAGCATGGAGGAGGGTGCTCTCTGCACACAGAGATGGCAGGTAAATATTTACTAACTCTGTGGCCTCATCCAAATCCATCAGCATCTGAGCTCTGTACCAGACCACAGTGGCCCCTTTTCATGCATCATTGTGAGAAATTCCAACAACCTCAAAAATTCTTTCTCCCAAGAACTTCTAGTTCTTTAATAAAGTGCTGTATACTTTAATTTGCTCTCTTATATTAGTTTTCCTATTGAGTATAGATCACTGGTTATAGGAATAGAAAATATTCTATTTCTATACATAGAAAGCCTGCTGGTAAGATACAACAAAAGTTCAATTAAGTCTGTTTGCCAGTAAAAGACATGTAACTTGGTGCCATGCATGCTAGATTTATTTTTGAGAACTATAACCTGGTTTTTCATCTGTGAGTCAGTGTATTATTTTAATAAAATCAGCAATAATGCATTGATGGTTATATTTTTTAAATTATAGCTTCCATAGATCTATTGGAAAATATATTTTTAAAACTAATTGACATATAACATTTTCAAGTGTTTGTACAGAATATTTTGTTTTCTCTATCTTTCAAGAGAAAAATAGAGAAAAATGATGAATAGCATTAGATGAATGAAATTTCATTTGGTCAATAAGTATATCTTATACATATCATTGTGGAGGAGTAATGGTTTCATAGGTGCTTTAAACCAAAGGAATCTGCACTGAAAAGGCAATATTTTTCCTACTTTCTTGAGGTAGCTAATGAAAACCTTGGTTTTTCTATGATATGATTAAATTGAAATCCCATTTCAGGCATGGACTTAACCTAACACAAAGTAAGAACTCAGAATTTTGTGTACAGTCACTTCCATTGACCTTCAGAAATGAAATTATTACCATTGAAGAAGCAAAGCCTTATATATAGTGTCAGAGGATCTAATAAAAAAACTCCATTTGAATAACAATACAAGGCAATAACGGCATTTGGATGGACAGAATAACTACCAGTAAGAAAATGGAAATGGAAGTATTGAAAAGAAAATGAACCCCAATAATAGCAGATTTATATACTATTTATTGAATCTTGAAATTACATTTGATTATATTTTTGCAAACAGGTCCTGACTTGACTGAGTTAAAGTGACAGGTTGTGACTTAAAGTGGTAGTTATTACAAATCTCACTATAGCTGTAGCCAAATTGCTGGTGAAAAGTATGTGAGTGACAATGAACAGTGTGGGAACTCCTTTATAGTTTTGATTAAATTTTTAAATGCTTATTCTTGAGTTAGGATAGAATCTATAGTGTACAGAGGATGACGGGAATAGCATGTCATGTTCACAGGCCGGACCACATTGTCTGAAGTTAAAAAAACATGTTTCGGTAAATCAGTATAGGCTCCTTCTGATTTTATTAATCTTTGATTTGTGGCTGCTATGATTATTCTGGAGTGGTCTGTCTGTCATTGCTGCTGATATTAACTGATATTCCCTTCTATTAACTGATGGCTTTCCATTTTTACTTGAGCTAACTTATAACTTAAGAGAGACAAGTTCTGAATATTTAGATTTTCCAGTAATAATTATTGTCAACATTAATTTGAGATTGATCAAAAGCATGGTTGGCACAAGGTATTACCATTTGCTAAATAAAAAGAATTGAGCGAATTGGTGCCAGAATTTAAGAGTTTCCTTTCTTTTTTTTTTTTTTTTTGAGACAGAGCCTCAAGCTGTCCCCCTGGGTAGAGTGCGGTGGCATTACAGCTCACAGCAACCTCCAACTCCTGGGCTCAAGCGAGTCTCCTGCCTCCGCCTCCCAAGTAGCTGGGACCACAGGCGCCCGCCACAACGCCTGGCTATTTTTTGGTTGCAGCCGTCATTGTTGTTTGGCGGGTCCGGGCTGGGGATTCGAACCCGCCACCTTAGGTGTACGTGGCTGGCGCCTTAGCCGGTTGAGCTATAGGCGCCGAGCCCAAGAGTTTCCTTTCTTTATGGAGGGAGCTGCTAGTCTAATCAATTTAGGTTGTTCCTTACAGCATAAGCATCTGCTGTGACCCAAAAATATGTTGTAATCACATTTAAGATAACCAGTTATTTTGAGGTCCTGTCTAGTATTCCACTGAAATAGACCTATAATCTATCTCTGGGTTTTTATGTTGCAAAAGAATTTGTAGAGTTCAAAGATAGCTGTCTAGCAATGAGTAGGCCTTTAGCTTAACTGTCTTTTCAACACCAACAAATCCTTTCCAAAGAAGAAAACTTCTGTGAATTCATCTAAAGAAGAGAATAGATCAGAATCTAGAATTTAGTCTAAGATGTAAACATTAGTCCCAGTGGGTTTAATTTGTTCTGTATCTCCCTGATTGATTAAAAAAAAAAAAAATACCCAGTGACACTGTGTATACTGCTTGATATTGAAACACAGACATACTTTTTAGTATCATTTATTTGTTCTAATGTGGAAAGTTAGCATTAGAAGAAAAAGGATTTTTTGTCCTTGATGATTTTTATCATTTGTTACTATTTCTGATTTGGCTAAATATACTTGTGACTGACAAGCAACATGGTAAAAAACAACTGCGGAGTCTGTCTTCTAACATTTGATGAAAATCTTTATCCATTTGCAGCCTCAAATTAAGAGTTTAGAATAAACATAGACAGCTGGAAAATACAAAGCAAACTCATGAATGCTTATGACATTGAAATTATACTTTCATGCCACAAATGTGAAATTATTCATGAAAAAATGGAAGCAGCATAATGTTGTAATAATGGAAAGAGGGATGAACTGGAGGTTTTGGGGATCAAACTGGCGTTGGATAACATCTTGGAGAATGTTTCTGTATCTGTGAAAAGACGGTATCAATACAGCTAGTATTTAAGATTGCTGAACACTGGGAATATATGAAATAACATGTAGAATATGATATTGCATTTGTAGAACATATACAGACATGTTAGTCGTAATTAAATATTGTGCAATGATAAACTGTGTAATTCATGTATTATAGAAAGCATCAAAGGACATGTGAGTAGATATGACTAATATAACAGAGTTACCTAACAGCTTGCCAGTAACTCAACTAGGTAATGTCAAAGTATTCATTTCAGGTTTCTGTAAGTTAAATTGGTGATAATGTAACTGTGTGTTAATGAAGAATAGGAAGATCCAAATCAAATGCCAGGATCTGGTGAATGCAGAGTGTTAGCTGCTGACCCCCAAATGCTAGATCACTAAGTATCACTTAAACAAGCTACATCTGGACTACTCAACCAAGGCACTGTTAACATTTGGGGCCAGATGTTGTTTGTCATGGGGGTGGGGTTATTATGCTCATTGTAACATGTTTCAGGCCACCCCTAGCTTTTGTACTATCTGTTAATAATGTCCTCCAGTTGTAACAAAAAAAATGTCTCCAGGCATTTTCCAAGGATCCTTCAAGGAGCAAAATCATCTCTTCTCCCTGTTGAGAACCAGTGATCTAAATAAATCATTGGTATAAGCATTTTCCTAGTATATTCCAAGAAATACCAATTTTCTGAGTTGCTATGTTATAGATATTTTGAAAAAAATGAGGCTACTTATGGCGAAATAAGTTTGAAAAATTCTATATAAAACTTTTAACTTTAGAATTTCTCAGCCATTAATATTGCTAGTATGTGTTATGTATATGTAAATATGGTATATACAATATTATTTTGACTTGAAATCCCTAAATCCTATCTTTCTCATAGCATCTACTGTAAGGTTCCAAGGAACATAAATGGTGACCTTATAAGCATATAACATGTATGAACTGTACAGCCTCTTCCCTGTACACTCCACTGGTACGGGGCTTAGCAACTTGGTGACAGGGCATCTAGCAGAGAGGAGTCTAGGTTGTTAAAAAAGGGGAAAGTCAAACTGTAGAAAGGCCAGTCCCAAGTTCTTCACCATTTTCCTTGGGGATAGCCCAAGACTTAATACCAAGGTAATACCAAGAATCCAAACTAATGATTACAAACTATGTTTGCCTGAGTGAAGCACTTCATTTTTGCTTCCCAAGGGGGAAAAATGATGGTTCCAATATCACCAGGGGGAATAAAACACTTAGTAGAAAAGCTGAGGTCCTTGGTTAGAAGATAATCACACCCAGACAAAAAAAAGAAAAAAATCGATTATTTTAGCATCACACAATTCTTTAAAATAGAATTTCACCTTTGCTTTCATATTGCATATATTTCTTATTCTAAGAAAAGAAATAGGGAGAAAAATTGAGGAAAATCTTTGCTTTGATTCTCTTCATGATTCCAATGTTGCTTATCTAAGAGCCGCGAATGCTGAAACAAAATGGTCTGTACTCCAACTATTCATGTTCTCCATAATTCTGATATATATGTACATATTTTAGGTGGAGGTTAATGGCACCACTGCCTCTTAAATTCCTTCCAGCTCTAAATTAAGAGCAAAATTACTTGCTGGGAGGCCACATGCCATTATTCCATGCTTGAAAAGAAAATTCTTTACTAGTGTGTTACCTAGTTGTCTTGATGTTATACAATAGAGGAAAGAAGTAAAAGCAGATAGGCCCTGAGCAGAGTATGGCCCGGAGGTTCTTGGAAATTTATCTTCTATGTATCCCAGATCATGGGATGGTATTATTCAGGCATCTTAAGAATTATCCTCGTGGGGTTAATTTATGTAGACTAAGGAGATGCCAAGTATTAAACAGGTTGCCTTTGCTATAATTATAGACCTCCACTGGGAGATCTTAATTGGCAACAAGTAAAATTGCTCTGCATGAATTCTTAATGGTGGACACCGAATAAAATAAGAACTATGATTTGTTTTTTTAAATCCCTTCAAGAGAAAAAGAGGCTGTCTCTGGGGGACAGAATGTGTAGCAAACAAAGAGAGAGCTCAGTGTACTGTAATAGCTATAAAAGCTCTGAAAGCAAAACATCACGCCATGCCAACTCAGTAATGCCACGTGGATTCCCATTCCTCCGCCCCGTCTCACCCTGTGGAGGTCAAAGGATACCAGGGCTAGTGAACCTTACATTATCTTTCCTCTTCTCAACCCTTGGGCTGAATTTCTAAATCATAGCTATATTCTCAGGCAAGTGCAAGCCCCAGGGCCACCCTCGAAACCCATCAATGTCACTCCCCAATTACCCACCAGGGGTTGTTTCAGAGATGCAGACAGACTCAGACCCCTGCCAAGATAAGAGTCTGTCCTCTCAGCCGTGCCCTCTGCCCAGCACAAGGGAGAATAAGCCAGGGCTCTGGAAAGCAGGTGTTGCCACATGCTTCAGTGGTTATGTCATCCCTGGACAGGGATCGGGGAGCTCCGGGGATACTTATTATGGACTCTGGTCCTGCACTAGGGGAATAAGGCAGTGTTCAGGCTTTTCAGAGCTCTGAAGTCCTGGTGTTGATTAGGGGGTGCCTCGTATTTGAAACCAGGGTTTTGGGGGCTAAGAGACACCAGATAGGTCAGGGTGACATGCTACTCCAATTTTACATCTGTCTTTTCCTGTTTCTTGTCAAATCTGCCCACTTCCTTTCTTTTAAGAGGATGCTAATCCATCAGAAAACATATATTTAGGTCCTAACCTAATAAACATAAAATAGAGTGTTTAAACCCTCTTTTAAACCTTTCTTTTCACTCTAAACCTTGTTTGCAAGAAACATTCACATTTATCAAGACTATTCCACAAGGGCTGGAGGGAGGGAACTATTAAACACGTTTTAGGAGACTCTGTCCTTCAGAAGCTCAAAAGTTTCCCAGAGGAGGTGGCATTTTGATCCGAGTCTTGAGTGGGAACAGAACTGCAGTGAGGGCAGATGGAGAGACAGTTATTAAATAGATTGAATTTGAATTGTCTTTAAGACTTTAGGCTCTAACTGCAAAGAGGATAGGAAATTCAAGTCTAGAGCCTGTACAGCCAATAAATAAAGCACTATATAGATAGAGTTGTTAGATTAATCTACAAAGATATAAAACTGCTCTCTAATATAACTGGGGAAATATCCCCACTTTAAAGGTAGATTTACTGCAGCCACAAGAAACTTGAGTTGAATAATATTGTTTGTACCAGCAGGCCCATATATGATTTAAAAATAATTCCACTTCTAGTTTAAACAGGTTTATGTTCTTCAAGAAGCACTCTTAAAGTACTGAAAAACATTCCAACATCAATAAGATTTGGGGGTCACCCAGAGAAATTTACCACTATTTAATCTGAAGACATTTAGCTTAAAACATACTTGTTATTTTTAGACCCACGCTTATCTTAATATGACAGACAGAAACCTAGTGTGATTTATTTATCTGAAATTAAAATAAGGAGCCTCAAGCAAAGGCTTTTTATAGATTTATTTGGGGTAATAAAGATCACAAATATTCCCTACTAAGTTGAAAGAAGAAAAACTCCAGCAGGCAACAGTGTAAATGACCCTGTTGGCATAAATGCATGTATTAAGGCTAAAGTGCGCCTGCCATGTGAAGTGACAGAGTGCCCTCTTTTTTTTTTTTTTTTTTAATCTGGAAGGAAAAGTGAAATGGGTAATTTACCATAGCCTTCTATTTAATTTTAATTTTAATGGAAACATTCACTAACTTGTTAGCACATGAACACACTTATGACTTTTTTAAAGAAATCGTTAGTATATAATTTTACATGTCTCTCCATAGGGATAACTCTAGACTTAAAAGGGTTGGAGCCCCCTGCCCCCACATATACACATACTCATTCTTTCTGTATTCAGAAACTTGAGAGGGAGTCCTGGCACCTCACTTCCATTTGAGCCTCTCTGAAAAGAAAAATTACAAAATGCTTTTTTTTCCCCCTACAGGCTTTAGCTATGGCACTTTGTATACGTTTTAAATTACCAATAAGACCCATAAATATTCCAAAGCGCTGAGGATGACAAGGTTCCCTGAATCAAAGAATCAAGAATAGGTTAACAAAGTTGGAAAGAAGTTGGGAGAAGCACACTCTGGCTATCTCAGGGCAAAGAAGACCTGTTAGAGTGCTAATGTCATTCTGCGGGCTGGTTGAAGTCCACATCCCATGACTGGTTTCACGGCCCAGGCACTCTCAGGAGGCTGCTTCGTGGGAACCTGGATTTACTTGCGGCTCTGGCTTTGCTTTCTCCTGGACACTCACAGATTAGATTTTATAGACTTATTCTCTATGCCAGTAAATCTACATTTTTATCAAATGTAAAAGTCTGTGTAAAAGATAAAGATAAAGGCACTGTAGCTCTTAGTTCTGTGCTACTGCATTCAAAGTTTATTGCTCTCACTTAAGGAATAAGGGAGATCACTTACTTGGACCTCAGAACAGCTCTAGATCCTACCCTCTATCCCCCTCTCCTACTGATGAGGACAACATTGCCTCGCAATGCTTCAGCAAAGTACTCCATACCAGTTCCAGTCATGCTGCTCTAGTCACACTGGCTCATGCTTCTAGTTGTCTTATGAGAACAGTCTTGAACCCTTAGCATCGTTGACCTGTAAGACTGAGTCTTCTCATTCTTTGTCTCTCTTAATCCATTTAACATAAAATATGCAACCTTCAAGAAAATATTTCACCTATATTGAAATCATAGGGACAGTTGGGGATGTATTTTATGCTTATTTGTTCTTAAGTGACTTAGCACATTATAGATGCTCAAAGTACTTTCCTTGAGAAATTGTGATGATGATTCAAGAGGAGAAATTACAGAAATTACTAAGGGCTTGTGTGTTCATTAGGGATAAGCCTACCTTTATTTGTAAGCCCATGCAAGAAAAAAACACAGTCAGACAAGCATAGCAAAAACGGATTTGTCTCAGTGATGTGCAAGTGCTAAGTGATTTTGAGATAGTTAGTTACTATTATAAAGATGGTAATGTTTAATGAAGGTATAAATTTTATTCATTGTATACAAGGCCAGTAAGAATGTCTGCTTCTGTAAACTGTTATTTTACAAATCTTCTAAATTTCAATCATAAAATAAGAAATTTTAATGCTTGTTAGGTCTGTGATGATGTCATTACATGGCACAGTAAAGGCTCTAACCAGTATCAATAATCATCAGATGTGTGTTTCTATACCAGACTTTTATTCCATTGATCTAGCAATCATGATCTTGAGTTGCAAACAACTTTACCAATAAAGTAATGAAAGAATGTCTCAAAAATTTGGAATGAAGCAATTATGAGACTCTCAGAGGTTTAAAAAATGTTAAATATTAAGTGTTTTATTTTTCCACCTTGGACAAAGTGAGTGAGAGAATAATTGTGACATATAGATCAAGTTACTATTACAAACGTAATCAGGGCTTAATCTCAAAGGTTAGAAAGACAGTACTTACAGAGATGATCTTGAGAATTCTGGAAAGACTGGCATACACTTGAATTCAGAGAGGATCTGAGCATAAATAACAAAGTGAGACCAAATGGAGGATGAATTTTCAAAGGATTAGTGGCAAAGAAAATAATGCAAAAAAGAAAAAACAGCAAAAAAAGAAAGAGGAAGAACCAATGGCTAACAGTCAATTATTGTTATTTTCTTATCTAGCTCCTTTAAATAACCTAATTATAAGTAAGAGGGCCTTGTAGGGATGGTCATTAGTGGCACACCTGCACAACTGGGGGCTCTGTCTGATCATTGGTAGTTGTGTCATACTGTTGCCAACTTTTAAAAAGTGAGGAAAGAGGAGGAAGGAGGGGAATGGGGGATCATGGTGTATGGCACACCTCTTTCAGGTGAGACACAAGTATAGAGGGACTTTATCTAACAAATGCAATCAGTGTAACCTAATTCTTTGTACTCTTAGTGAATCCCAAACAATAATTTAAAAAAAAAGTCATCCCTGGTTCATCCCCTACAATATGAAGTTCAAGGCCTGATTTCTGCCACTTACTGTGTGGTTTCCATTGGTTATGTGAAAGGTTTGAAATAAACATTCAGCATTCATTTCTTAAGAGTTAACAATCTCTAATTTTTACCCAATCATCTGGGAAAGTCAGTTCAAGGGCTGAATGATGAAGATAAAAGAGAAGTGATAGATACATAAAATTGCTGATGGTTGCAAGTGGCAGTGTCCTTTCTTGAAAGAAGGCCGATACTAATTATTTTCACAAACCCAGTCTTTTTAAGCTCTATCTTAGACTGTCTCTTGGCACCAAGCCTTCCTGAGGTAATAAAACAGCAGGCTGGCAGACCCAGGGCACCACAGCAAGGTCGGAGTCTGTGACCACTTTCAAAAGGCTTTCCAGGAAATTGTTCTATTGAACAATGTTTCAGTTTCCACAGAAGTTATGAGCACAGCAAGGTGCAAAAATATTAGTTACACGATATTAAAAAAAAGCAGCAGCAGCGACTCAGGGGGTGTGGTCCCTATTAAGGGAAGCTGGATTGTCTAATGTTGGCTCTCTAGTATTCTCTGGAAGTTCAGATTCACTGGCTAATTGAAAGCCAAATATGTATTTACCTGGATTTATTCAGTTGTATTGTGTAATTGATTTTTCTATTTCATTGCTCTGGAAATAGAAATATGAATGAAGTCAGCTGCAGAAGGCACTCTAAAAGAGAAATTCTGTAAATTCTCTAAATTTCTCTAAAAGAGAAATTCTTGGATGTCACCACTGATCAAAAATTCTTACAACTGGATCAGACATATACTTTTAGGACTTTTGCTTTGGGGACCATTTGTTCCCAAGATGATGTAATTTTAAATGTACCAAAAGTCACACCTATCCAAAAGCATCTCTCCCAGTGGACCTCCTGAAATTCCTATGCCCTGAATAAAGGAAACTGGTTATCCAAGAAGTCATCTCTGAAATTTGCTACCAGAGGAGAATTCTACATTATTTTCTTAAATCCTCATAGTATCTCATCAAGGATTAGTTTTCCAAAGTAATACCCATGGAAATCTGAGTATCTGAGTCCTGGAAATTGTTTGGCAAAAAACAAACATGTTTAGAAAGGCAAAAAGGCATTTGGATTAGAAATTTTATAGTCCAAATACAAATATTTATGTTTTGACCACCCACATCCCTACTAACGCTGACCTTTATTACTCATTATTCCTCTACACGCACTCCACTGTTATCCTTCCTTCCATTCCAAATGGCCAGGCCCTGCCCATCCTTCAAGATCCAGCCCAGGTTCCCTGTTCTACCTCCCCCACTCCACACACATGCATCCCTCAGCCCACTTGCGTCCCTTTCCCTCCCAAACTCGAGACGGTACCACGTATGCATATGTAATAATGTACATTTGGTAAAAACTCTGTAAGTATTCCATGTACCTTAGTTTTGATTCTTCAAATATTTTCAGCCCTTGGCCTTATATTTTGTTATGTATCAAAAGACGACTAGCCTATGGTTGAAAATAACTGGTGTTTAGATAACATATCATACATTGTGATTTTTCTCAAACAGGAAAATTGCTCTTGCTATTTAGATCACATCAAGAGTATTTATTTTGGATCTCAGTTACAGGCACTACAAACACCAACAGTGTTCCCAACGCCAGTGACTCAAATGATATGAGGTACAGAATACTGAATGTGTGAAGGATGGAGCTGTTCAGTTTGACAAATAGAAGACTAAAGGGTGTACTTGATATTTTTTGAAAAATGCAATGCATTGTCTTGTGAAGAAGAAATTAGAAGCATTGTGGAATATTCAGGAAGACAGAATTAGTAAACCAGTTGTTCAAGTTACAACCTGACAACTCAGCACTAGAAAAGGATGTTCTAACATTTTCTACCAATCTAACATGGAAGAAAGTGTCCTTGTGATCCACTGTAAATATCAAAGCAAAACCTGGGTGACCATGTTTCAAATGCAGCATAGAATTCATTCTGTTACGTTGGATAGGAAGAGACCAGACACCCTTCATCCTGAATGACTCATCGTCTGCCTTGCACCCTTTGTCCCTGAGGCCGCCACAGTAGCTCCACTTACAATGTTTACTCCCTTTTCTGTATACCATGCCTATTAAAGGATTTTTCTAAAGACTGTTTTTCCTTATTCTTCTCCAAAAGAAGCAGTGTAGGTTTCTTCCATTGGTCCTTATACAATTTGTTTTTCAGATCTCAATTAATCATGGTCACCTATTGGACATATTCTGGTTTTTAAATTTTCCTCTTAACATGTGGGACTCCGCTATAATATGATATACTTTATTGTGACCATATTACAAGTCCCGTTTTAACCATCGTTTGAGAGAAGGTTGTTATTTTAACTTTGATTTTTCCCCTAGTGGTACTAATTGCTAATAACCTTTAGGCAAAATACCTAAAATTCCCACATTGCATCATGCATATCCAATTACTCTCTTGTAGGCTCAAAGAATATTAATCATTATTTCAAGTAAGGGTGAAGAGTGTTTCAAATTTAGAAGATCCATTCCTTTTTTCCTCTACTGCTCCTTTAATCCCCCCACCCCCTTTTAATTGCCTTGTTTTGTTTCAGATCAACCTTTTCCTAATGCCAAGGCTTTATTCATGGTTAAGAGGTAATAGTGGGATTAATGATTACAAATTAATTAGATCATTCTTGGCCTCTTATAAGACACTCTAGCTTTCAGAAGGAAAAGGGGAGTGAGTTTCAGCTCTGTCAATTAAACAAACAATTATTAATTTAACATTTACATTCCATTATATGGAATGTGAGGGAAGGATGGTGCTAGAAAGAAGAAACTATGCTCATCTCACGAGAAAATACTGTTCGAAAGCACAGCCAAAGTGAATGCAACCTTCCAGGGTCCTGCTGAAGACAGGTTAAAGTGGGCATTCCACTTGTTTCCCATGGCTCATGTTCAGGTTCTCCCAGTTTCTATCATTTGCATTTTACAAAAGAAGATACTACTTTTTGAAAAGCTACATTGTGCTAAGTCGCAGCAGTTCTCAACCTGTGGGTCGCCCACAGGAACCGTATTAAAGGGCTGCAGCATTAGGAAGGTTGAGAACCACTGTGCTAAGAGTTTCAGATCATTTATTTCAGAAATCCAATTCCTATCTCCTTTCTTAGTGCCCTACCCCTTACCCCCAAATCCTTGAGAGGTTTCTGTCTGGCTCATTTACTACATTAGCAAGAGAGTTTATTTTTCTAGCTCAGTGCTAAACCATTATAGTATAGACATTTCATTTCCAGGCAGTTTTAAAGCAGAATCATAATCTTCCTACTCATAATTTTAAAGTTAACAATTGAAAATCACTTTCAGATTTGGATAGCAGATGAAAAATGATCGTGTACCATTTTCATTTTATTTGGCCACATTGTTGAAGATTTCACAATAAATACAGTGTAGTGTTTTTCCCCCTGTTAAATGGCTACTGGACATTGGAATACATTAATTAGCTGGATGATTGTCAGATGTGGTGGTCCTGATATCTTCACAGAGAAGGTGTGAACTGAAATTGGGTGGAAGGCACTTGTTAGTGGGAAAAGTTCTGAAGGGGGTGACTTAGGGTGGCTTAGGAAGATCATTCTGGAGACCAGATACGTGTGTGTGTGTATGCATATACATGATGGAGGGCTTCTGACACTTCCAAGCCAGTGAGATCTTCTTTTTCTTGAAGAACATGTAATTAGGCTCACACTCCATAGCAGGTTGGGACTAGGCATGCAGAAGATAATTTTGAATTGCTACATGGATGTTTGCATATGTCTATGGGCAAACTGCAAAAAGTTCAGAGGTTCAGGATGTCTGGAAGGTTTCCTGCTTCTTATCTGAGCGAACCGAAGAAGAAAATGTGGATAAAGCCTTATAAAAACTTTCTCATGGGATTTCAAAGACCTGAGTCTTCATGTAAAGTTAGAATGTGGAAGTGTCCCTTATGTTTCTGTTTGGGACTAAAATATTAGATTGGGTGTCTTGGTTAATATACAAATGAAAATTGGTTCCTTGGATGTCCGTCTTCTATTCACAACCCAGCGGCATAGCATTTCTCATGACCTCCAAAAGGCAGCATTTGGAGATTTCTACAAACAGAAGCAAGAATTGCCACGGGGCATCATGGCCATGTGCCACCCCTGTCTTTGCAGAGTTGGCAAAGCAAGGACCTCTTTGATGTCAACTTCAAACATTCATAACATGACTCACACATACTATTTTTGCTTATTAACTGTGATGGTCCTGTCATTAATTTATATAAGGCATCTAAAATCTATTTATATATCTAACCTCTCCCACCTTTTCTTTAGGTAATGAGTTCCATAAACTTAATCCCCACTCTGTAGGGTAGGACTTCTTTTTATATTTCTTAAACATACACAAGCTTAAGTGGTTGACCCCTGAATTAGACATTTTAGGCTTTAGTAAATAATCTTGTTTATTTATATTATTTTCAGTCTTATAAAGTGTCATTCACTTTGCTCCTGACATAGAATGTTCAACTATAATAAGTAGATGCAGACTTGTTTTTTTTTTTAATTCTTTTATCTTTTCAAGAAACATACACATTGATTATTAGGATACGAGTTCTAGGCTTGAATCTGCCACTTTGTAACTAATGGTAAGTCATTTGGTCACTAAATTCTATTTATAAAACAAATGTTTGGGGTGGAATTCCTTTCCAGCTCTATGATATTTTGAATTCGGGGCCATCTAGGAACATGACTGTTGACCTTACATTTGAAGATTACAGAAATAAAATTAAAATCAAGTAGCAATTTAAGAATTATAATTAATATTTCATGGGAATAAAAGGGAGTGTTATAAATATAGACAATTTTAGAACAAGACATTCTAATATGTGCTTCTGAATTATTTTGGGTGGAAAAAAGACAAAGCTCCCTTTCTAAAAAAATTATTTCTCCTCTACCTCCTTCAAATGCCAAATCTTACTCATTTCCATGGCTGCTCACGGGATTATGTAATCTTATTGATTACATCCTGTTTTTCATTCCTCCTCTTCATTAACATCTCAGTTAAAGTGCTATCTCCTCCAAAATATATTCCCTAATCACCTGCTAAAAACAAACTTCTTTTCCTTCTATACGCCCATAACATTGCACATGTGTATATAGTATAGAACTTACTTCATTCAGGTTTATGCTATAGGAGGGTCAATACCTTATGTCACCCTTTTTAAACAGTAGCTCCTGAAAGAGAAACCATATCTGTTTATCTTGGCATCTCCTTGATGTCTAACATAGTCAAGAACTGTTTGAATTGCCTACAGATCGACGTGGATTCAGAGCCGCCTCACTGGTGCTGAGGAAATAGGAGTTTGGGTACGAATGAAGGATGCCTTTCCATTCATTAACATCTTCAGCTATTTCTTTTCTCAGAGTTTCATAGTTCTCTTTATAGAGAGCTTTCACATCCTTTGTTAGGTACAGTCCCAAATATTTCATCTTCTTTGGCACTACTGTGAACGGAATAGAGTCCTTGACTGTTTTTTCAGCTTGACTATTGTTGGTATATATAAAGGCAACAGATTTGTGAGTGTTGATTTTGTATCCTGAGACACTGCTATATTCCTTGATCAATTCTTTGAGTTTTGTAGTTGAGCCCCTGGGGTTTTCCAGATATACAATCATATCATCTGTGATGAGTGACATTTTGATCTTCTCTGATCCTATTTGGATACTCTTGATTGCCTTCTCTTGCCTGATTGAGATGGCTATGACTTCCATTACACTGTTAAAAAGCAGTGGAGACAATGGGTGACCTTTCCTGGTTCCTGATCTGAGTGGAAATGATTTCAATTTTACTTCATTCAGTCTGATATTGGCTGTGGGTTTGCTGTAGATGGCCTCTATCATTTTCAGAAATGTCCCTTCTATACTATTTTCTTAAGTGTTCTGATCATGAAGGATGCTGGATATTATCAAAAGCTATTTCTGCATCAATTGAGAGAATCATATGGTCTTTATTTTTTATTTTGTTATGTGATATATTATATTTATAGATTTACATATATTGAACCAGCCTTGGGACACTGGGATAAAACTCACTTGGTCATGATGTATAATTTGTTTGATGTGTTGTTGGATTTTGTTTGCTAGAATCTTTTTTTTTTTTTTTTT
>NW_003852475.1:1406347-1408025 GCF_000181295.1 Otolemur garnettii | reverse complement strand
GGGTCCGGGCTGGGGATTCGAACCCGCCACCTTAGGTGTACGTGGCTGGCGCCTTAGCCGGTTGAGCTATAGGCGCCGAGCCTGTTTGCTAGAATCTTATTGAATATTTTTGCATCAATATTCATTAGAGATATGGTCTATAATTTTCTTTTCTTTTTGGGGTATTTTCCTGGTTTAGGGTTCAGGGTGATATTTGCTTCATAAAATGTGTTTGGAAGTATTCTTTCTTTTTGGATGTTTTGGAAAAAGTTAAGTAATATAGGTACTAGTTCCACTTTAAAGGTTTGGTAGAATTCTGATGTGAAACCATCTGGTCCCGGACTCTTCTTTTTTGGGAAATTTCATATAAGTTGATTCCATTTCAGTACTTGATATAGGTCTGTTCAGCATTTCCACTTTTTTCTGTTTAAGTCTAGGAAGCTGGCATGCTTCCAAGTATTGGTCAGTTTCTTTCAGATTTTCATATTTCTGAGAATAGAGTTTTTTATAATATTCATTAAGGATTTTTTGAATTTCTGAGGAGTCAGTTGTTATTTGGCCTTTATCATTTCTGACTGATGAAATTAGAGATTTTACTCTTTTATTTCTGGTTAGGATAACCAAAGGTTTATCTATTTTATTGACTTTTTCAAAAAACCCAACTTTTTGTTTGGTTGATCTGTTGTAATAAAAATTAACTCTCACTGGATAAAAGACTTAAACTTAAGACATGAAACTATAAAAATTCTTGGAGAGAGCAGGGGAAATACTTGAAGAAATTGGCCTGGCAGAATGCTTTATGAGGAAGACCCCCACAACCATTCCCCCGGCAATTCAAGCAACACCAAAAATACATTACTGGGATCTGATCAAACTAAAAATCTTCTGCACTGCCAAGAACATGGTAAGTAAAGCAAGTAGACAGCCCTCAGAATGGGAGAGGATATTTGCAGGTTATGCTTCTGACAAAGATCTAATAACCAGAATTCACAAACAACTCAAACTTATTAATAAGAAAAGAACAAGTGATCTCATTTCACGGTGGGGAAAAAACATGAACAGAAGCTTCTCTGAAGAAGACAGGTAGGTTCATGGTCTACAGACACATGAAATGCTCATCATCTTTAATCATTAGAGAAATGCAAACCCAAACCACTTTGGATATCATCTAACTCCCGTAAGACTAGCCCACATCACAAAATCCCAAAACTACAGATGTTGGCATGGATGTGGAGAAAAGGGAACACTTTCTGCACTGCTGGTGGGAATGCAAACTAGTACGTTCCTCTTGGAAAGAAGTTTGGAGAACAGTCTGGGATCTAAATGTAGACCTGCCATTTGATCCTGCAATTCCTCTGCTAGGTGTATATCCAAAAGACTAAAAATCACTCTGCAACAAAGATATTTGCACCATATTGTCCATTGCAGCTCAATTCATAATTGCCAAGTCATGGAAAAAGCCCAAATGCCCATCGACCCATGAATGGATTAATAAATTGTGGTAATTTATTAATGGAATAATAATGTATTAATCCATTCCATTTTTAATGCTGCCTAGTATTCTGTTTTTAATGCTGCAGCAGAGCATTTATTAATTCCATCAATTAATTAATCATTAATAATTTATTAATTTCCATTTATTAATTCCATTAATAAATCACCACAATTTATTAATCCATTCCTTTTTTTTTTTTTTTTT
>NW_003852475.1:1369846-1405912 GCF_000181295.1 Otolemur garnettii | reverse complement strand
GCCTGGCCATTTTTTAGTTGCAGCCATCATTGTTGTTTGGCGGGCCCGGGCTGGGGATTCAAACCCACCACCTTGGGTGTATGTGGCTGGCGCCTTAGCCTCTTGAGCCACAGGCGCCGAGCCATCCCTTCCATTTTTAATGCTGCATAGTATTCTATCTTTTTTAATGCTGCTTAGTATTTCCATTTAATAATATTGTGGTAAATTATTAATGGAAATATTAATGGAATTATTTAAATTAAATTTCCAATTAAATAATATGAAAATTAATTAATTTACATATTAATGGGAATAGTGTTTCCATTAATAAATTACCACAATTTGTTAAATGGAAATATTATGCAGCATTAAAAAACATGGAATACTATGCAGCATTAAAAAAGATGGAGACTTTATCTCTTTTATGTTTACATGGATGGAGCTGGAAAATATTCTTCTTAGTAAAGTATCTCAGGAATGGAAAAAAATATCCAATGTACTCAGTACTATTATGAAACCAATTTATAATCACTCACACTTTCATGGGAAAGATGAATCACAACTATAGCCCAGGATGAAGGAGAGAAGGGGAGGGAGATGACAGAGGAGGGGGTGGTTTGATGGAGGAAGGGTGAAGGGTGGGACCACACCTATGGAGCATATTGCAAGGGTACAAGTCAAATCTATCAAGTATGGAACACAAATGTCTTAACACAGTGATTAAGTAAATGAAGTGAAAGCTATGTCGATTGGTTGGATGTAAGCACTCCAATTTGTACAAAGAATCAACACATGGAATTCCACACAGGCATAAATGTATTCATGATCTATGTATATATGACTTAATAAAATGGAAAAAAAAAGAAAAGAAAAAAGAATGAAGGATGCCATTAACCCACCACCTGCTGTATTTCTATATAAGAGAATGGTTACCTGGTCTGATTCTTGTCTTTGCTCCCACTTGTCCTCTTTAACTGTGGCCTTATCTCTTTTTAGTGGAAGTCTTTAACCCGTATTTTGAGACTTCTGAGCCACAGGTTAGATGGGATTCATTCACATACTGTATTACCCAAATATATGTGTTCCATGCTAGCCCTACCTGGCACATTCTACTCACTGAGTCCATGTTATATGATCACAGTCTAAATTCATCACCTGGCCTTCATATTTCTTAAGACTTATTGTCAGTGTAGGTGCTTTTATCCCCCCGGTCCTCAAGTTTCTGCTAAAATAAATCATTGCCTAATAGTTTGCCTCCTGCTTCCTGGATCAATCAATCAGTGTCATTTAGAATAAAGCTGTAGCATCTTTGAGCTCTTAGATTTGGTCATGGGCCTTTTCTCAAGAATACTTCTCACAGGCATCCCTGCTGGCCCCAAATGAGCAGTCCTGATTGCCCACTTCTATTTTGCCCTCATCTCTGTTTTTGCTTCTGAAGAACAGGGTGGCAAGTAAAAAGACTGGAATAACAGTACAAGTTTATGATATCATAGTACTGTTCTAAGGACTTTCCAGCTGGTAACTCATTTAATCTGCACAATTCTATGGGATTTTACAGATGAGGAAATGAAGCACAGATATTAACTAGTCTGGTCCAAGGGCTGAGTGCTTGATCATTACTCTGAACATTCAAAGAGTTCTCAACCAATATTTCCAGCTCCCTGGTGGGTGGAGAAGGGGTCATGTGACTCATTCTTGCCAATGAGTTTTTAGCAAAAGCAAGATTTCAAGTTGAAGCCTTTAATCCTGCGTGTGAAACCCTCCAACACACTCTTTCCATCTAGCAGAGGATCCAGGAATTTTCCAGATGGTACTTTCTCTAACGTTGGGGTTATAAGTGATTAACATGAGCAGAGTCCCTTGCCCACATGCCCTGAGGAAGGAATAAGCTTTTGTTTTAAGCTGCTGAGATGTGGGGGTTGTTTGTTACCATAAAATAACCTGGCCTACCCTGCCTCTTGCATACAGGCCACAATTTTATCAAAGTGGGACACAGTCTCTGTGTAGGCAGAATACATTTCCTAAAAGTTAATAATTTATTGCGTTGCTAAAATTTTTCAAATCTGTAACTATCACTTTCAGCTTCAGTTCTTTTCTTTACCTTATTTCTCAATCTCTTTCTAGAATCTTTGAGGCCTATTCTTCTTAACATTAAAAAAAAATTAATTGCCCAAAGGATGGCTTTGTAATTTCAAGATTTTATAGGATATTATAGAAATGTGAGATCTGTTGTATTTCTTATTCATAAAAATAGATTGAACTCCATATATACATTTTAAAAAAATATTTAGTCTTGACTTCACAAAGCACAATTTGAAACTCTGTATGTAAATAGAATATAATTGTCTTTGTAAAGAAAGTTATAGTGGATCTCCATTCATTAGGAGTGCTTTATTTTAATTATCTAGAAATAATCTTGCTGTAGTTATTGCTGGCTATAAAAAGTTAATATAGGTTAATTAAAAAAGTTAATTAGCTAAAATCACTCCTATGCTTACTGTTAAAAATTAAATGTCTCTGACATTCAGTAGGAGGGTATGTGCTATAGAACAAGTTGTATCAGAAACTTGAAGACTTGTTAGAATTTACAACATGGATTTAATTAGTATAGCTATTTCAGAGTGTAAATCAAAATTATAATCATTAATAGTATGTATTTATTCATGTTTATAATAGCTTGTAGGAGGGCACTATTTTCTACAGCAGGGTCAGTAAACTTTTTCTGTTAAGAACTGACTACACAGAAAATATTTTTGGCTATATGAGCGGTACCCATATGATCCTTGTTGCAAATACTCAACTTTGTAATGGTAGCTCAAAAGCAGCCATAAATGACATATGAGCGACATAGGTATAATTGTTCCCATAAAGCTTTATTTACAAAAAATGGCAAAGTTTGGTTTGTGCACCAATTCCTGATCTAGAGGGAGTTTTGAAGAGACTTCCTTGTGGTGTTTGGCAACCCCTACCTCATCAACTCCTGACTAAGTAAAGAATTATCTAAGTCATAACAATTTAATTTCCAGTGTCAGTGGAAGTCCCCTTCAACTGTTCTGCTAAGTCTTGGGGAACCAAAGTCTCCACCAGTCTGGTGCATAGAGTGCTGAACAGTGGGGTGAGGAAGCCTCATGGCCAGCTCTGTTTTCTCTGTGAATTCCTGTGTGGTCCTAACTATGTAAACTCAATCTCCCCATCTACAAAGCAAATGGGAATAGTGGTAGGTAAGAGGTCACTTCTAGAGTCCTATCAGCAATCATATTCTTTCTATTGACTCAATATTAGAAACATTAAAAAATGCAAAGCTATTGAGTGAAAATTATGAGGGTTAATAAGATCCTTATATAATTCTTTCAGTACCTAGCAATAAAGATCTGTTAGTAATGTTTTGTTAGAGTTCTTCTCCAAAATATGTTCATATTTATTATTTTCATAAGGCTGTATCTTATAGGTTATTAGAAAACCATAGAAGCCATTCCTATGTTAAGGTAGAAGAGTGGATAGTGAATTTCTTAAATGCAAGTTTAGTTCAAATATATCCCACCCTTCTCCTTAAGCAGCCATTTCAGACACATATGGATGCTAATCTAAGCCTGAGTTTTGATGGACTTAGGCAAACTTAACAAAGTTTGTGTATATGTGAGGGAAACTTTACTTCTTTTTTGTGCTTAGGTTATTACTTCAGTTGTAGGTCCTTAAATATAAAGACAGGTATTCTGATAAAAGTATCATATGGACTCACAAAGATATACATACACACAAACACTATATATATATGTATACCTGTGGACTAATATGTGTGTATCCATACATGCATGTTAAAATACAGTGTATGTAGTATATATATGTATGTATGCACCAATTTCAGGAAGTCATCTAAAGAGAGGATCTGAGTACAAACAAAATATCCAGAAGATACATTATTTTTTTTATCACTTAAAACATTTTCAGAATATTGGTGGGGTGCAAATGTTTTGACAACATGGATTGCTTTTGTATAGTTTGAGCCAAAGTTATAAGTATGCCCATCACCCAGAATATGTGCACTGTACCTTTTAGCTGGGATTTTTTTTTGTGTGTGTGTGTGTGTTTATATTTTATTTATTTATTTAATTAAATCATTGCTGTGTACATTATTGCAGTCATGGGGTACAGTGTGCTGGTTTTATATACAATTTGAAATATTTTCACCAAACTGGTCAACATAGCCTTCATGGCATTTTCTTACTTATTGTGTTGTATATCCAGAAGACCAAAAATCACATTACAACAAAGATATTTTTACCAGAATGTTTATTGCAGCCTAATGTATAATTGCTAAATCATGGAAGAAGCCCCAGTGCCCATCAATCCACGAATGGATCAATAAATTGTGGTATATGTATACCATGGAATATTTTAGCTGGGATTTGACCCATCCCCTTCTTCCCCCTCCTACTTGTTTAATTTCCATTGAGGTTTATTTCCAGATGTGCACGTGAGTGTTGATTGACTAATTCCAATTTGATAGTGAGAACATGTGGTATTTGTTTTTCCATCCTTGGGACATTTCACTTAGAATGGTCTCCAGTTCCATCCAGGTTGCCATCCATGGCATCCATACACCATATTTTACTAACCCAGTCAGGTACTAATGGGCTCTTGGGTTGATTCACATCTTTGTGAGCATGAATTGTGTTGCAATAAGCATTTGAGTGCACATCTTTTTGATAAAATGGCCTTTTTTTTTCATTTGGGTAAATACCTGCCAGTGGAATTACTGGATCAGATGGTAGTTTTAGTTCTTTGAAGTGTCTCCATACTGATTTTCCATAAAGGTTGTATTAGTTTGTGATCCCACTAACAGTGTGTGAAGTGTGTCTTTCTCTTAGCATTCAGGCCAGCAGCTGTTGTTTGGGGACTTTTTGATAAAAAATGTATTATCAAAAATTGAAATCATGAACTTTTTTTAGCTTAAGGACTATATACTTCTTATTTTTAGAACCTGGCACAGTACCTGATGGTATTAATTGTTTAATAAATAATGATTGAAGGAATAATATACTAACAAAAGAACATTAATCTTCAGAGCATGAACATGTATTTACTTGCTTTGTTACCAAACCCTAGAAGAATAACCAGGGACTACTTGAGTATAAATTCTATACTTAATAGAATTTTATAAATTCTATTAAGGATGATAATATTATCAGAGAACAATGATGTACTTAGTTGTAGCAGAAAAGTGTGGAAAGTCCAGTGGAATCTTTTTCTAAGTTGCTGTGCTGAATTCAGCAGGCTCGGGACCATTGCCACATAGATTTAATTATTGAAGAAAAAATTTCCTTATTTAAGATTGTCTGTTTCTGATAAAAACCGAAACTCAGTGAGAACCATATGAAAAAAAGTCATTAAACAACAGTCTGAGATAAATCCAAAATTAATAATCCATGTAGTATTAATTATGTAAGAGAAATGAAAACTTCATCTAACAAAATAATTGTTTAGCCCTAATAATTTTTAAATCAAACATTTATTCAGTGCTACTATGCAGAAAAATAGTGTAGAAGCTTCCAGTGACAGACTGCAAAGCTGCAGAGTAGGTTACAATTCAAACCCAATAAATAGGACAATCTGTTGAAAGGATGAAAAGGAATCTATGCAGAGCAAGGGCAAGTTAGAGACATTTTTTTTTTTTTTGAGACAGTGCCTCAAGCTGTCCCCCTGGGCAGAGTGCCGTGGCATTACAGCTCACAGCAACCTCCAACTCCTGGCTCAAGCGAGTCTCCTGCCTCCGCCTCCCAAGCAGCTGGGACCACAGGCGCCCGCCACAACTCCCGGCTATTTTTTTTTTGTAGCCATCATTGTTGTTTGGCGGGTCCGGGCTGGGGATTCGAACCCACCACCTTAGGTGTACGTGGCTGGCGCCTTAGCCGGTTGAGCCATAGGCGCCGAGCCCAAGTTAGAGACATTTTAAACAACAATGCATTATACAGATAATGCAATAATGAATACCCACACGCTACATGCATCTGTGTTGGTGGTAGTGTACATTCAGGGTAAGTTCCAAAAAGTGAGAATGTACACTCAAATGATAAATTCAAAGGGGGTTTTGTTGGATTTTGTAAAATTTCCTCCAACTAGGTTTTACTCATCTGTTCTTCCACCTGTAATGTACGACACTCTGGTTTACCCACACCAATAGTCTCTCCAACAGAGTCACTTATCCAATGTCTAAAGGTGCTCCAACCTGATGCATGAGAAGCATTATCTCCACATAGTTTTAACTTGCATTCTTCTGGTTACCAGAGGGCTTGATCATCTTTTCATGTGTTTAAAGGCCTCTTTTGTGTCATTTTGTGAATTGTCTGTCCATGAATTTTGCCAGTTTTTTCTATTAAGTTTTTGGCCTTGCCTTCTCATTTCAATAGTTCTTATATTTGAGGAACAAAATCCCTTATTTGTGATACATTACAAACATTTTTTCCCATTTTGTCAGTAGACTTTTTTGATTTATTATTTTTTGGTTCATTTTTTTCTTTTCTATGTGTGGCTGCCAAAATAATGGCCCACAAAGATGTATGTGCCTCAATCCCTAGAACCCGTAAAGATGTTTTTTACCTTACATGGCAAAAGGGATTTGCAGATGTGATTAAATTAAGAACTCTGCGATAAAAAA
The DNA here is from genome assembly GCF_000181295.1 of Otolemur garnettii. Classification (NCBI taxonomy): domain Eukaryota; kingdom Metazoa; phylum Chordata; class Mammalia; order Primates; family Galagidae; genus Otolemur; species Otolemur garnettii. The sequence goes on along the minus strand of NW_003852475.1, from coordinate 1,399,278 downwards.
GATTATCCTGGTATATTCCTGTGGGCCCAATATAATCACAAGGGTCCTTCAAAAGCTAAGAACTATTCCTGGCTGTGTTCAGAGGGAGTAATAACTACAGAATAAAAATCAGGGAGATGCAAAGGCATTGGCTATTGAAGGTGAAGTTAAGGGCCATGGGCAATAAGACATAGGCAGCATGTAGACACGGGAAAAGGCCAAGGAAATGATGAATACTCCTGTAGAACCTCTAGAAAACAATGCAGCCCTCCTGACATCTTCATTTTAGACGAGTGAGACCTGTGGGACTTCCAACCTGCAGAACAATAGGAGGGTGATAACTTTGCATTGTTTTCAGTCATGAAATTTGTGATTTGTTATAGCAGCGGTAGAAAACTAATAGATCATACTCTTTTAAAGTTTTTATGTCGTCAACTTTATTGTTCTTTTTAGGGCATCTTGAGTTTGAGTCATTGTTAGGTAACCGCTCCTTTCATCCAGGTTACAATGGAATTCACCTGTGTTTTTGTTTTAAATGGCTTTCTGCATTTTTTATTTATGGTGCTATTTCCACATTTTATTTTCCTTTTCTGTTACAGGTTAATTGAAGGGATAAAGAATTAGGTTACACTGCTTGCATTTTTAGGTAAAGTCTCTCTTATAATTGTGTCCCACTTCCAAGAGGTGTGCCATACACCTGTAATGTTGTGCCCTTAAGTGGGAGTACCCTATCCTCTACCCTCCTCCCCTATCTCTATGGTTTGTTTTTTTTTTTTTTATTGTACTTGCATGGTTATTTAGATTCTGTAAGCTATTTGGAATTTATACTTGTGTGTGGTTTGAGGTTTCAATTTCTTGTTATAGTTGGTCAAATGTCTAACCAGTTATCCCAGCACTATTTATTTAAAAAGCCCTCTGTGATTTGGGATGCCACAGCTATTGTAGAGGGAATGTCCATAAATACTTGGATCTATCTCTGGACTTCCAAATATATTTCTGCTGTATTCATGCACCAGCACCACACTGTTTTCATTTTAGAAGCTTTCAGGGCTGTGGAACCTGTGGCCCCTGGGCCACATGTAGATTATTTGAGGACAGTTTGCTTGTCTGTGGTGATGGACATTGTGAAGATTAGGCACGGATCTTTTCTTGCCCATCAGCTTTCCTGCGTGGCTGTGTATTTAATGTGTAGCCCAAGACAACTCACATTTTTCCAATATACAGCAGCAAAGAAAAAAGTTGGACACCACTGTGCGTATATGGCGTAACCATTTTCTGTTTCCAGCTTTTTTTTTTTTTTTAAGACAGAGTCTCACTTTGTCACCCGTGTTGAATCCTGTGGCGTCATAGCTCACAGCAACCTCAAACTCCTGGGCTTAAGTGATTCTCTTGCTCAGCCTCCCAAATAGCTGGGACTACAGGTGCCCGCCACAATGTCCGGCTATCTTTAGAGACAAGGTCTCACTCTGGCTCAGGCTGGTCTCGAACCTGTGAGCTCAGGCAGTCCACCCGCCTCGGCCTCCCAAGTGCTGGGATTACAGGCGTGAGCCACCGAGCCCAGCCCCTGTTTCCAGCTTTTCTTTCTTAGTGTCTCCCTTCCTCTCTTTGCAGGTTTTTCCATATGAATTTTAGTATTAACTAGTCTAGCTCCTAAAGAATCTTGTTGGTATTTTTACTGGAACTGTGTTAATTTTATAAAGTAACTTGGAGAGAACTGACATCTTTATAATGTTGAGTCATTCTCTTATAGAAGGGCGAATGCCTTCTTTCTTCAAGTCTATTTTCGTGACAGTTTTAAAGTTTTCCTCACATAGGTTTTATATGTTTCTACTTTTTATTTATCTTTTATTGCACTGCATCCTCCAACAGCTTCTCATGAAGGTGACTGACTTCTGTATATTAATTTTTACTGAATCTGAATTTTATTGAGTTAATTTCATCTTGATTTGTATCATTTTCAGGTGTACTACCATGATGTCATCTGCCTATAAAGTTTTTACTTGCTCTTTCCGATTCTTATGCTTCTATTTGATTTATCCTGTATAACTGCGCTGAATCCAGTATAATGCTGAACAGTAGTGGAGGTAGTGGGCATACTGGCCTTGTTCTTGATCATGTTGGAAGCCTTAAGTACTTCCCCCATTAAGTGAGGATGTGTGTGTGTGTGAATGTATGTGTTATTATGTTAAGAAAATATACATCAATTCTTATCTTCTTAGGTTTTCATCAGGAAGGGCATGAAATTTTCTCAAACACTACCACTTAAACACTTAGTGTACTGTGCAATTTTTCCCTTAGGTTTAAAATGTGATATATTAATAATTGTTATTGAGGCAAATTTACATTCCTGTATTAAATGCCACTTGGTCATGGTGTTTTTTAAATGTAATTCTATATTGTTTTGCTTATATTTAGTATTTTTACACTAATATTTATAGGAACTGACATCAGTCTATAATTTACTTTTTTAAGGAAGGCAAATAATCAGTGCTTGCTTCATAAAGACCATTAGAAAGTTTGCCCTCCTTCTCCCTGTTCTGGAGCAAATATGGAATGGTGGAATTGTCTGGTGAGATGTTTTGTGGGGTCTTATGTTTATTTTTTCCAGAAAGGTTAATTGATTAATCTTCCTAACTCCAATGGAGTGAATTCTGGTAAATGACTTTTCCAATGAATTTTCCATTTTATCAATGTTTTAAAATTTATTTGCATAGACATGAGGTCTATGAAGAAGCCACTTAATTTATTTTTTCAGTTGTTATTTCTCATATGTAATTTCTTATCTCATATAGCTGATCCTTGAACAGTGCAAGGGTTAGGGACACTGGCCCTCTGCAGAGTAAAAAATCTGCTTATAACATTTGATTTCCTCCAAACTTAACTACTACTAGCCTGTTGTTCACTAGAAGTCTTACCTAATTTAGTTCATTGACACATATTTTGTATATATTTAATATACTTCAGGCTTACCCTGAAGTAAACTAGAGAAAAAAAATGTTATTAAGAAAATGTGTTTATTATTCACTAGTGGAAGTGGATGGTCATAAAGCTCTTCATCCTTGTCTATGTGAATAGACTGAGGAAGAGGATGGGTAGGTCTTGCTGCCTTAGGGCTGAAGACGTGGAGGAAGCAGAGGGGAGGCAGGCACATTCCATATGACTTTGAGTGACAAAAAATCCAACTGTTAAGTGAACCCATGCAGCTCAAATAAAACAAACGCTGGCTGTCCAAGGGCCAACTGTATATTTGCTGTGTATTAGTGCTTTCTTCTCCTGGCCCCTTTTTTGTATGAGTAGGTTTTGTAGGGGTTTATTGAAATAAAAAATCAACCTCAATTGATTTTTTTAAATTAGATGCATTGCTTTTGTTCTCTACTTCATTACATGTGCATATCTTTCTTTCCTCAAGCTTTCTTCTTCTTCTTCCTCTTTTTTAGACAGAGTCTCACTGTGTCACCCTCAGCAGAGTGCTATGGGCGTCATAGCATAGCTCACAGCAACTTCAAACTTTTCTTGGGCTTAAGCGATTCTCTTGCCTCCACCTCCCAAGTAGCTGGGACTACAGGCGCCTGCCACAATCTCCAGCTATTTTTTTGTTGCAGTTGTCATTGTTGTTTAGCAGGCCCAGGCCAGGTTCAAACTTGCCAGTCTCAGTATATGTATATGTGGCTGGCACCGTAACCACTGTGCTACAGGTGTTGAGCTGTTCTTTCTTTCTTTTTTATTTTTATTTGTTTTGCCTTCTCGTTTTTTCTTTTTTTGTTAGAGACAGAGTCTCACTTTGTTGTTCTTGGTAGAGTGCTGTGGCGTCACACAGCTCACAGCAACCTCTAACTCCTGGGCTTAAGCGATTCTCTTGCCTCAGCCTCCCGAGTAGCTAGGACTACAGCTGCCCGCCACACTGCCCAGCTATTTTTTGGTTGCAGTTCGGCCAGGGCTGGGTTTGAACCCGCCACCCTTGGTACATGGGGCCGGCGCCCTACTCACTGAGCCACAGGCACAGCCCTTGTTTTGCCTTTTGAGCTGAAAATTTATTTACATTTTTTAAATTTTTGTTGACAATATGCTTAGGACTCTCATTTTTTTTTCTATGACCAGTGCTATAAATACATCTAGTTGTTTCCATTATCATAGTTTAGAAATTTAGCTTTGTCATCTCTTCATTGAGGAGTTGCTTAAAAGTTAGTTTTCCATTTTGATGTTTTAAAATAATTTGTTTTATTGCGTTGGGATCCACTGGTGGTTTCTGCAATATTTCTAATTTTCAGAATGTACTGATGTTTGAGATTTAATACATAATGAAGTTTGTACATGTTGCACGGGGGCTTTTGTGAGTATGTACCTGGATACGGGGTTGCTGAATGTTAGTTACCTAATACCTTACTACGTAGATCCAAGTTCTGTTTGTAATGCGTAAAGAGGCAAGAGTTCTTGTTTCCACACAAGGACTCATCAACACATAGTTTAATCAGAATTACTTTTGCAATTATGATAGGCATGAAATAGTACTGCATTGTTTTAATTTGCATTTCCCCAACTGGGCAGTTTTAACATACTTATTGCTACTTGATTTTATCTTCTGTGAACTGCCTATTTATATCCTTTCCACCCTTTTTTTTTTAACTTTTTCCTATTCATTTGTAATTCTTTATAAATTTGGGATAGCGATTCTTTTTAGAATATATATTTCCAATAGATTGTTCTAGTCTAGGCCTTGACTTTTCATTTTGTTTATGGTCTCTGTTTAATCACACAGAAGTTTAAAATTTTAATGTAGGGAAATACTTCATTGTACTTCTGAGCCTGATGATATTCAACATATTCTCCAGAGCATTCTTTTTTTTTTTTTTGAGACAGAGTCTCACTTTGTTGCCCTAGGTAGAGTGCTGTGGTGTCACAGCTCACAGCAACCTCCAGCTCCTGGGTTTAGGTGATTCTCTTGCCTTAGCCTCCCAAATAGCTGGGACTACAGACACCTGTCACAATGCCTGGCTATTTTTTTGTTGCAGTTTGGCCGGGGCTGGGTTTGAACCACCACCCTTGGTATATGGGGCCGGGGCCCTACTCACTGAGCCACAGGCGCTGCCGTCTCCAGAGCATTCTTTAAAATGTTTTATAAATTTTCTTTTCATGTCTAGTTTTTAATCTAGTTTATCTTTTGTGAATGGCCTGAGTGGTAATTCTACTTTGGTCTATTCCAGTCAGGTATAAAGTTTACCTGGAACACTTTCTAAAACAGTCAATCCTTCCCTCATAATTATTAATGTCATTTTTGTCATATACCTTGAGTCCATAAATGTAGGTCTGTTTCTAGTCTCTCTTTCCATTCCATTAGTCCATTTATCTATCTCACCTGTTCAATGACATATTTTTATACTAAGGTACCCTAACCTTTTTGGAATGTTAGAGGTTTCACTGGTCATAAAGATACTTGGTTATTTTGGGCCTTTTTCTCTTTAAGAGTTTCAAGATGAGCTGTTACATTCAGTGTATAAACCTGCTGAGATTTTGATTGATAATGTTTCACATTTAAAGATTAAGTCAGGAGATCAAGTCTTCTAATCCATCACTATAATATGTTTTTCTATTTGCTCAATTTGTCTTTTATGCCCTTCAACAGGATATTCTCCATAAAGGTGCTTCACACCTTTAAATGTATTCCTATATTCTTTATAACTTTTGTCTTATGAAATGGGATCACTAAAAAAATTATACGCTTCTAAAAATTTGGTGCATATGTTAGGAACACTATCCATTTTAGTATATGCAGAGGGTGCCTGCCAGATGTATACACATTTTAAGAGAGTTATCGATACATTATGTTTTTTTTTTTTTTTTTTGAGACGGAGCCTCAAGCTGTCCCCCTGGGCAGAGTGCCCTGGCATTACAGCTCACAGCAACCTCCAACTCCTGGGCTCAAGCGAGTCTCCTGCCTCCGCCTCCCAAGTAGCTGGGACCACAGGCGCCCGCCACAACGCCCGGCTATTTTTTGGTTGCAGCCGTCATTGTTGTTTGGCGGGTCCGGGCTGGGGATTCGAACCCGCCACCTTAGGTGTACATGGCTGGCGCCTTAGCCGGTTGAGCTATAGGCGCTGAGCCGATACATTATGTTTTGAAGTTGAATGGAAGGTACAGTGCTGTTACTGGTCAGAGGTAGCCAGACATCCTGTGCACAACTATTTTGTCTGAAGTTACGCATATTTGGGGGGACTGGTTGATTTTATTTCTAACAAGATCTCTTAAAATGTATATAATTTTTTTTTGGCACTCCCAGTATATTTTTTTTACCTAGTAAACATACTCCTTTAACATACCTGATTTGCCTCTGAGTTTTCTTCAGTTTTCTATAGTGATAACAGTATTGATGATAATAAATGAGGGTTTGGTTCATTACTTCGTAGTTTTTATGCCTTTTGTTTCTTTTCTTCATGTCATTGCTCTAAGACCAAGAAAACGTTGAATAGGAGTGGTGATGGGGCATCGTTGCCTAGAGGAAATGTTTAAAGAAATATTCTTAAATTTCACCATTTAACACGATGTGGGCTAGTGATCCTTTTGGGGGGGCAGCCATCTTTTATAAGTGTAAAGAAATCCCTTTTATTCCTAGGGAATAGACGTTTTCAAATCTTTAAAAATTATGAGAAAATTTTGAATATCATTAAAATGTTGCATCACCTGTTGAAATGACTGTATCCTTTAGTTTTTAATCTTCAAAAAATTAGCATTTTTTTGGAAACTAAATGAATACATTTTTCTAGGGCCAAGACATCTTTGCATTAAGGATAGGTCTTTTTGGGTCACGCCATTTTATTATTGCCATAATTATTGCAGTTATTTTAATTTTTCACATTGATGGGTTCAGTTTTATTAAGATTTATTGAAAGCCTCATTAATTTTCCTGCCATGTGTTCTACATTTACTTTTAGTATCAGAGTTATTCCAGCCTCATAAGTCTTTCCTCTCCTCCCTCTTCCCTGTCTCTCTCCTCTCTTCCTTCCTTCCTTCCCTCTTACCCCTATTTGTTCCCTGTAACTTTCTGTGAGATGTGCTTTCTTAGAGTTTTTATATATTTTTCAAGTTTTGTAAAGATTGCCTTCAAAAATCTATGAGCCCATGACTAAACAATTAAAAGACAATCTAAAGGCGGACAAAGCTGAAAAGAAATTTTTCCAAGGAAGACACACACGAAGGACCCATGAGTATGTGAAAAGATCCTAAACATTGTTAGCTACTGGGAAAAAGCAAACAAAACCCACACGATATCACATCACATCCTCTAGGATGGCTGTAATCAACAAAGACAATAGTGTTGGAGAGTTGGTTGTAGAGAAATTGGAACCCTCATACATTGCTGGTGGGAATGTAAAAAGGTGCAGCTGCTTTGAAAAATATCTTGAGAGTTCCACAAAATGTTAAACATTAGAGTTACTAGAGGATCCAGCAATTCCACTGCTTACATATACGCCCAGGAGAAATGAAAACCTATGTCCACACGACAACTTCTACATTATGGTAGCATTATTTATACTATTCAAAGAATAACAACTCAAATGCCCATTAACTGATGAATTGATAAATAAAATGTAGTATGTGCCTACCACAAAATGGGATATTATTTGGCAATAGGGAATTAAGTGCCAATGCACGTTACCACATGGAAAAACACTGAAAACCTTATGTGAGGTGGAGGAAGCCAGACACAAAAGGCTACACAGTGTATCATTCCACGTCTGTGAAATACCCAGGTAAGACAAATAGAAAGAGGTGGAAAGTAGATTATGTTGGCTCGGTGCCCATAGCTCAGTGGTTAGGGTGCTGGCCACATACGCCAGGGCTGGCGGGTTCGAACTCAGCCCAGGCCTCTTAACACAACAATGACAACTACAACAAAAGAATAGCTGGGTGTTATGGCAGGTGCCTGTAGTCCCAGCTACTTGGAGGCTGAGGCAAGAGAATTGCTTAAACCTAAGAGCTAGAGGTTGCTGTGAGCTGTGATGCTACAGCACTCTACCAAGGGTGACAAATTGAGACTCTGTGTCTTAAAAAAAAAAAAAAAAGGTTATTACAGGCTTCTGGCTGAAGAATGAAGAAAGATTGCTAATACATAGTAGGGGTTTCTTTTGGGGGATAATTAAATTTTTCTAAAATTAGAGAATGGCAATAGTTGTGTAACTGTGCATATGTTAAAAATAAATGGATTGAACTCTTTACATGAGTGACTTTATCTCAATGAAGAAATTAAAAATTTGACTTATGATTATACAGAAGAAAAATTTTTAAAAACTATTGATTGAATCTATTTAATTGTCCAAGATTCTCTGGAATATTGAGTTTTATTAAAAGCGCCTTCAATTTGGATACTAATCACTTTATAGTAATAAATTTAAAGATCTATAATGTTGTTCCTAGTGAAGTAGGGTATTTTTCAAATCTCTGTCATCACCTTAGTATGTAGCTTATTAATTTCTTTTTACTGTTTTTCACTGATTTAACCAAATTTTTTTTTACTGATCCTACATTGATGATTTGAATTCTGTTACTGAGTTTTTGATTTTTATCTTTCTTTTATGCTACTTGTTTTGTTGTTCTTTTGTGGTTGGATGCTTTGAACATTAATTTTCCATTTTTATTCATTTATAGAATATGAAGTAATATTTACCCCTTGTACTGCTTTAGTTCCATTTCAAAATTTGATATTTTTAAGACATCAAGTTCTAAATTTCTCTAATTTCCGTCTAATTAAATTCAAACTATTGATATTTATAAGTATATATTTTATAATTTTTTATTAGGAAAATTTTCCTTTGTATTTGAAATTTAAGACCAGGATAATAAGACATGCATCTACCCACAACTTAACAAATTTTAACATTTTTGCTTCAGATGTTTTTCCCAAAGTGAATGGCAGACCCCATGATATTTCTACTATAAGTATTTCAGTATCTGTTTTTTAAAAATAAGGACCACTTTCTTTATAACCACTCTCATTTTTACCCCTACCACCCCAAATTCCCTTATTATTCGATGACAGCCTCATTAAAGTTCTCTAATTGTTTTCAAAATATCATTTTAGAACCATTTTTTTACAGTAAGACCCTATCCCATTAGCTGCATTTGGTTAATGATGTCTCCTTTAATCTGTGATAGTCCTTCTACTTTTTTCCACCCATAGACGTTGACTTTTTGATGAGCTCTCGAATTTTCCATATTCTGCTCATGCCTCGAGATTTCCTTGTAGTGTCATTTATGTTTTATTTTCTTTATTTCCTATAAGCAGGAAATTATGGCAAGACCTTGCTAAGATTTAGGTTAACCATTAAAAAAATATTTCATAGGTGATGCTATGTACTTCTCATAATAGGATCTCACAAGGAGGAAGATGTCACCCTTGTATAAGACAGCTTGATTTCCCTTTGCAATTAACAAAAAATCAGGAGGTGTTACTTGTAGTTTTAATATTCTATCTTCCAGTGAAGTTTTACATACTGGCTTCAGCATCTACTAGTGATCCTTTTATGGATCAGTTATTTCAGTGGGGCTATGAAGTAAAGATATTTCTGAAGAAAGCTTCCTCTTCTCTGATGGGCAAGCTCTGTAAACCCATTACAAAATGAGACTAAATTCTCTATTCTTTTAAAAAATGTTTTTATTAAGGTTTAATTTACATACAGTAAGACTCACCAATGTTAGAGTATACAATGTGATGTGAACAAAATACACAGTTTTGTCACCACCACCATGATCATGATAAAGAATATTTCCCACATGGGAAAGAGAACCTCAGTTCCTTGGTGGCTTTTTACAGTCAACCCCATCCCTAGCCCCAAGAAGCTATTGATATGGTTTTCATCGTTAGAGTTTTTAAGAATCAAGTGGAATCAAACAAAAGCCAGTCACAAAATAAGACATTCTTTCACTTAGTATAATGCCTTTGAGATCCATGCATATTATTTTTCAATAGTTGATTTCTTTTTATTGATGAGTAGTATTTCCTGGTATGGATGCATCTACTAGAGGTTGTTTATAAACTTAAGTTGATGAAAACTTGGTTGTTTCTAGTTTGGGGACATTATGAATACATAATTGATAAATATTATGAATTCCATGTATACTGTGGAATACTATTCCACCATAAAAAGATGGAGACTTTTACATCTTCTGTATTAACCTGGATGGAGATGAAACACTTTCTTCTTAGTAAAGTATCACAAGAATGGAAAAGCAAGCATCCAATGTACTCAATACTAATATGAAGCCAGTAAATGATCTAACATGCCTACACAAGAGGAAAACTCAATTCAAGCTGGGGGAAGCAGGGAGAAAGTGGGGAGTTGGTTTGCTCCTACTTAATGGGCACAATGTAAGGCTAAATGGCACATCTCCTGGGTGGGAGATACAACTAGAATAGGGACTCTACCTAACAAATGCAAACAGTGTAACCTAACTGCACCCTCACATTAATCTGACATTTAAAAAAAGAAAGAAAGGAATAAAGCTGCTATTAATATTTATGTAAAAGTATTTGGGTCAACATGTTTTCACTTCTTTTGGGTAAATACTTAGAAATGGGATTCCTGGGTCACCATGTAGTTTGTCTAACTTCACAAGAAACTATTGATTGGTTTTCCAAATTTGCTGTGCCATTCTGTATTTTCACCTATAATGTATGAGAATTTCGGTTGCTCTGTATCCTTGCCAACACTTCATATTGTTAACTTTTTAAATTTTTTCAATGATAGTGTTGTGAGTAAATTTCCTTGTGATCTTACTTTGTATTTTCCTTGGTAATGTGTGTGTTTAAATATTTTGCTTTGTTAAATTGGATTGTTGTCATAAGTTGGAAGATTTCAGAATTATTTTTTAAATTTCCATATGAATTATACCTTTGTTACTAATTTTAATTTTATTGAACATGGTCTGAGAAAATGTTCTATAGGAGACTTGATCGTGGGCTAGAAGTCACTTGTCTATTGGCAATCTTTAATAAAAAGGAAACATATAATGCTTTTCAGGTTCATTGTTTCTTAGAAATCTTGTTCTATACATCAGTATTTCTTGAATTTAAGAAGGGGAGATCCCTGCAACAGCACCCATGAAATACTTTGCAGCACAAGGCATTTAATCTCTTTCATGACTCAGTACACATAGGATACCTGTCAGGTGCCTGATCCTCAGCAGCGTGCCAGGACACCGTGGATGATGAGCTATAAACAGACAGTAGACACATGAGTTATCCAGTAGGCCTGATAAATTCTTACATAGTTTTCCTATATGCTTTTTTGCATGTTCTGTAGAGACAACTGTATCAGAGTATGAATAGGATCACAGGATCACTTCCTCCTCCTTGAAATATCTTTACTAAAGTACCTGGAGGGGCAACACTATTGTGGTCTGCTGTTTCACTCATTGATTGCCTCTCTGGTTGGTCTCCTTTGCTCCTTCGTTTTCATCTCCTTGTCTGTTTAAAACTGGAGTGCTGGCTCTGCGCCCGTAGCAGTGGTTAAGGTCAACATAACACTGAGGCTAGCGGGTTCAAACCCAGCCCAGGCCAGCTAAACAACAATGACAAAAAAAAAAAGCTGGGCATTGTGGCTGGTGCCTATAGTCTCAGCTACTCAGGAGGCTGAGGCAAGAGAATAGCTTAGGCCCAAGAGTTTGAGGTTGCTGTGAGCTGTGATGCCACAGCACTCTACCAAGGGTAACATAGTGGGTAACATATTAAAAATAGGGTAACATATTAAAAATAAAAGGGTAACATTAAAAATAAAATAAAGTTGGAGTACTGTAGCAGTCAATCCTCAAACACCTCCTCTAACATCACTCATAGCTCTGATGCCACACCGATCTGGTGTACTTAATTTAACCATCTACTGTCTGTACAACTCCCAAACTTACATTTCCACCTTATTTGATTGTCTATTCAACATTCATTTAATCCCAGCAACACATTTGTGTGATATTTATCAACAGCTGGGAACTACATATAAATTAATTACTTTAAAATACTTACCAGGCGTCCCAATCTTAACAAATCCAAAGCTGAATTCTGATTTTTCTACCCATATTTGCTCCATCCATACTTGCTCATTTCAGTGAACAGCAACTCCATCCTTCCAGTTGTAAGACCAAATTTGCTTGGAGTCTTCTTTTCTTTCAAACCATTCATTATGAACAAATATACTATTGGCTCTAAATTTGGAACTATTCTATATTGCTACCAGTTCTCATTATCTTTCTTGCTATGGCCTGTCCAAATTATCGCTCACCTAAATACTTGCAATATTCTAATAATAGCTCTGCTCCTATAATTAATTATCAACATGGCACTCAGAGTGATCCATTAAACAAAAGTCAGATGATAATGTCACTCCCTCTGTGTCAGTGTCCTCCCCTCCATAACTAAGAGTGAAACCCACGTCCTTAAATTGGCCTGTTAGGTCCCACTCAATACGTCTTCTAATCCATCCATATCAGCCCTCTTCCCTTGGTATGTTCCATCCTGGTGGCCCCCTTAATGTTCCTAGACCTTGCCAGGCACAATAATACCTAAGGGCCACTCGCACCTGCTCTTCCCACCTGTTGGGATGATCTTCCCAGACATCTGCATGGTGTCTGTTCCCTAAGCTCCTTTGATCATTCACTAGCACTTAGCATTTTCAGTGAGAGCTTCACCGGGCACTCTATTTAAACCTGTATAGCACCCAGCCCACCCTCTTTATTTTTCTCCATCACACTGATTATCTTCTAAATATTTTGAGATTATAATTTACTTACGTACTCTATCCTAAAGTCTATCTTCTCCTCCAGACGTGGCTCCACAAGGTCAAACATTTTTGTCTGATTTTTTACTTACATAGTCCAGCACTGATACATAGTAATTTACTCACTTAGTGATTGATAAAACTGAACAGGCCATATTTCAAAGTTAGAACCAAGGACATTGGAGGCTGGTGGTCAATTTAGGCCAGTGGTTCTCAACCTTCCTAATGCCGCAACCCTTTAATACAGTTCGTCATATTGTGGTGACCCCAACCATAAAATTATTTTCGTTGCTACTTCATAACCAAAATTTTAGTAATTTTGGTACTGTTATGAATTATAAATATGTGATATGCAGGATGGTCTTAGGCGACCCCTGTGAAAGGGTCATTCAACCCCCAAAGGGGTTGGGACCCACAGGTTGAGAACTGCTGATTTAGGCTATCATTTAATTACAATTTACATGAAACCACCAACATGGGAAGGTAACACAACAGAACTTATAAATTTCTTCTGGAGGTCTGAAGTCCAGTGGCTGACTCTCAATTCAATGCTACTCTTCCTGGACAACACCAGTTTCCTGGACACTGTTAAATTAGTCACGAACATAATACCTCATTCTGGTGGAGAGGACCCTTTGTGAAATATTTATTTCTTGGCATTATGTTAATCAATATTAACAAAATTATCTAATACTGATAAACATATTAACATTGAAAAGTGGTAATTTTTAAAATATTCATGAAAATATTTAAAATCTGACCAGTAAGTTGTCCTTGACTTATTACTTACTGAGGAAAGTAACACTTGAACTCCCTTTTACCTCACCTATAGAGTCACTGTGATGTATTATCATTTTAATTCTGGCCTGTAAATCTAAACTTCAAACCATCAGTATTCATAGAGTGCCCACAGCTGCGCAGTGCCTTTGTAAGCACCGCTGGGCTATAAAATAAGGGGAAGATACAGTCTCTGCCTAGATAAGTGGGTGCTTAATGTGGCTTGCACACATTTCTCAAGTACAGCATAAAGCAAAAGAATGATTGGAGCACTAATTTAAAACTCTATTCAATTTTCACAGTAAAGTATATTTATTTTTGCCTAGCTCTTATACCTATCTGAATAAATGGCTTAAAATTTTTCACTTTCCCAGTGGTGATCTGTTTATCCAACAAATTATTTCCCCAACAAATACTCTCATTCAAGGTAATTGAACATTTCCCAGCTGTGAGAAGAATGTACAAAATCAAGCATAATTCCATTGGTTGTGTTTTTTTCATGCTGTAAGACTTATGTGTTTCTAGGACTGCTGTTATTTTTATTTTACTTAAAAAACCCCAACTTTTGAGATAATCCTTGTAAGTCTATCACCACCTAAAATGTGTTATATGTGGTTACCTCAAAGCAGCATTCTGAAATAGTTCAAAGTATATTTTGAAAGGAGCATCTCATTTCATCTGAAGAAGCTATTTCACTTTGGAAAAATATGTTTTAGAAGTAATCTTCTAAAAAAAACTTTTTAAAATAAAAAACCCCAGTATTTTCACAAGAAAAAAAGGGGGGGGGGAAATTATGAGAATCCTTTAAACTCAAAATAGGACAAAACTAAGTTCAGCATTTTCTTGCCCAAAGCAGATTTCCTTTATCTCCCAAAAATGCCAACAGGCGGCAAAGGCCAGGCTTCTGAATGGCCAATTACAGGCGCCTTCTCCCTCCCTAAGCTTTATTCCCAAACGTACTTGAGAACCAACTTCTGACTCCAGACAAATGGCTGTTAGTTCCAGCTCTTACCTGCCAATTATACTTTGGCTATCTGTATTAGGCTGTGGGTCATCCCCTTGATAAAACTCAGGGACCTGTTTGTCATTCATTCATTAGCAGAAATTGGTTCCACCCAGACAGGGCTGAAGTTTGGGGTGGGGCTGGGGGCGCCGAGGGAGCCAAGGGCCTGCTGGATTGGATTTTTTTTTCCCCCGACTAGGAACTGGGAAATGAAAGCATTATTTCCCGTTCTGGATCTCAGCTTCCCCTTTCAGTTCCTCCGTTAGGGGCAGACAATAGACGCCTCCAGGCCCCTCTCCGGGCACCAGGTCCCCATCGTCCCCTCACCCCTCCTCCCGTCTCTTCCCCGCCCCTCACCCTCCGGCTTCTCCAACTCCGGCTCCAGGCGGATATTTGTCAGAACCGTTCGGTTGAGACTGATTATGATTGCAGCAGATGGGCTGGATTTGACAGCGCCGATCCTAAGCAGCTTCTGATGGGGGGGCCCTGCGGAGGGGGGGAGGGGGAGAAAGTGGGGGGTGGGAATCTCTGGGCCTGAGCCTCCTCGTAGGAGCGCACGCCGAGCAGCCCGCCGGGCGCTCCGGGGCAGCTCTTTAACGTGCGCCTCCGGGAAAAAAGTGGCACGGCCCACCCGAGGGGCCTCCCTGAGTGCAACTGAAACGTCCCGTGGCTGCTAGGGCGCTGGGACACCTGGAGGCAAGCGCTGGGGGACCGGCGGCGGAACACAACAAAGCCGAGGAGTGCGAGGTGCCCGAGCTGCCGGGTGCGCGTGGCCCAGGCTACCTCCGCGCTCTGGACATGGCAAGTTTGTCAACTCCAGGCTCTGCAGCCAGCTTCTTGCTGCCCCCGAAGTGACGGCACCGCAGGGTCTGCCCCTGGGGGGCAGCGCCCACCCCGGCCCCGGCCCGCAGCAGAATGCTCCACCGCAGGCCAGGTAAGGAGACGCCGCCCGTCCCCCGCCCAGGCGCACCGCCGCGCCGGCCACTCGGGCCGCAGCCTTTCGGCCCCTGGGCGGTCGCTTGTCCCTGCAGGGTGTGTGCTTCCGCGCCCCCCTCCTCTGTCTCCTCTGTCCGTCTCTGTCCCCTGTCGCCGCCCTCCCTCACGGTTGGCTTTCCTTTCCCCCTTACCAGATCCCAACGGCAGGGGGAGAAGTTTGGGGAGGTGGCGCGAGCTTAGGGGCTCTCTTCCCTGGAAGCCTCCTTCGGGACACCTGAGGCGGGATGAGGTTGGGAGCCGGGTGCGCGCGTCCTCCGCCCTGCTGCTCCCACGCAGCTCCGGCCCGCCCAGCAAGAGCGCCCGCGCCTTCCTTTCCACCTGTGGGGCCTCGCTTTTGTGCTGGAAGCGCAAATGAAAACACACACACGTGCAGACACACTTCCACGTTGGCATCCTCCTGAGACTCTTAAAGGGTGGGGGCGTGGAGGCGCTGCGGGGGACGGGGCGCGTCTTGAGTTCGTGGCCCACCCTAGCTCAGGGTCAGCTCTTCTCTTGTCCTTAGATCCTGACTCCAGTGTCTAGGGACCAGGAGAGTTCTGCGTCTCCAAAGGGGCCAGAAGGCTACTGAGGTTGGCCTGGGTATTGCTGTGTCACTGGGAACTCCTCTTACATTCTCCCTGCAAGGTCAGTGGTGTGGGCCACTCTGGCCTGGCCCTCCCTGGGCACGCTGCACCCACCTTGCACCACCAGCCGCACCCCCCCCCAACATGTGTTGCCCAGCCTGGGGCCTCTCACTCTGGCAGCCCCTCCTTAGCTGCCACCTCCTGCCCAGCTTACCAAGAACGTGTGCCCTGTTGCTACTGGCAACTGCCTGTGCCTAAAGCTCAGCCCCCCAAACTGGCTTAATGCTGATTGATGGGCAGAAATACGATATTTTCTGCAGCTGAACGGGGCGCTGGTGCAGGGCCCTCCCTGCTGCTGAGTCCTAGACCTCCCGGGGTGTTGGGCCTGTCCTCCTTCCCTCCTCTAGGCTGCCGCTCTTACCCCTTAGGGAAAAGAGGCTGTCAGGATTTTTTCATCTTAGGTAAGTACAGAGGCAGCAAGCCAGCCTTTGGTTCCCTGCTGAGTAAGAGGCAGCCACTCCGGAATTTCACTTTTCAACCTTGAGGCTTCTGTTCTTAGCCCTTAACACCACCTGTTTTATTTTCATCCCCACCTCTTTGTACAGCCCCTCCCTCGTATAGGTGCCTAAAACAGACCACCTCTCTAGTAACCATAACTGTTCCTGCAAATGCTCACAAAAGTGTTTTCCAGAAATAATTTCATATTGTCACCTCTTCCCTAGTCACTTGTCTTCCTGTTTCATGCCTTCTGCCTCCTAAGGCATAGACTCGATCATTTCCACCCAGAGACAGACGGTGCAGTCATTAAAACTCTGTTGATAGGTGCTCTGTGCTGAGGTGACACTTGCCTGTTTCATACTTTTCATTAACCCCCTCAAACTGCATTGTCCCTTTCTCTTTCTGGGGTGGCAGCCTCCTTCTCTAAGCCATCCTGGATTAGTACAGATTTTCTGGACTAATATAAATTCCAGTGCTGGTATGTACCCTTTCTTCTCCTTTAATACTGACCAGATTTCATTATCAAAGAAATCAGAAGAACTTTTTGTTCTGTAGCCTTTCTTCCCCTCTGCACCCCAGTATTTTTGACAGAGTATTTTCATTATTTAAATGGACCCATTTAGCTTCTTTTTGCCTGTGGACATTACTTTGGAAAACCAAGTGATGTTTCTGAATGATTTATTTATTTCTCCAAACAGAACTTCCTTGAGGGGCTTCGTATGTTGGGTACAGATATAGGCCCTGGAGTGGGAAGAAAAAGACCAGACCCAAATGGATATCGTTTTAAGGCCCACATTACAGCAGAATTGGGGTTATTGCTATGGTGGGTAATGTTACAACAGCACACTACATTTGACTAGGACTTTACAGTTTACAAAAGGCTTTTACAGACATTATCTCCTTTAATCCCAGCAGCAGGAATTTTAAATAGCAAGGATTCCACCAAAAGACCCAGTAATGCTCCCCAATCGTGTTTCACCAAAAAGAGAAGGAATCTTGCAAATCATCCCAACAGCTGATGGAGCTTTAAAACACAGAATAAACAATTCGTAAGAAGCTTATGAAGCTTAGTTACTGGAATGTAACTTGGAGAAGATAACTGAAATGCATGTAACATGTATATTACCAGGAAGGCATCCTGGGAAGAAAGCCCGTCCCGTGACCTCAGTGGCTCTGTGAACTGGAGGTGGAGGCTGTCCAGGGCTCTGAACTGTTGCCTTATCCCAGGATCTAAAATGGGATGAAAATGTTAGCACAAAGTTGCTGAGAGACTAGCAAATTAAGCAAAATGAGTAGGCAATGATGTTACTTTCTTTAGCTACAAAGCATTCTTGAGATATCCACAAGTTTCTAGCATATATTTACTTGAGAAATGAAGCAATTTTCTGTACTTAGAGCCTAAAAAATGGATTTGTTTGAGCTATAATGAAGACAATCAAGGTTTTGATCATTTTTGCCCAATACTTTGAAAACCAGGCTATCTCATGTGGATAATGGCCATTTCTCTTTGTTTTATATAATTTATAGGAAGGACGTACAGAGGGCCTTTATGTAGATTTGGTTCTTTTCTAAGCTTCTTGGACATGGAGGGCAGCCCTTCTGACTTCTTAGTTGTGAATATCATTCGTGACTACCCTCCAAAAATGATTTTTATAATGCCCGCTGTTAGGTATAAATTTTGGTTGGCATTTCAGATATTTTAATCTTATCGCTTTGAAAGTTTTATTCAAAGCAGTTTTGCAAGCATGGTAGGATATCACAGGGAGATTACTATGGCAAGGGGCCGGGTATGACTAAGATGCGTGATAAGCCAAGAAGGTAGTCATAGGGCAAAGTCTCTTATGACGTCGAAGGTTGGAGATATCCAGGGGAGATTTTTTTGTTGTTTAATATTATGAGGTTTGGTGGCAACTTTTTGATGTGTAGAGCTTTTTAAAATTTGTTTATTTAAGCTTATTACTCTGTACTGGCATATAACATTTTAGTTTAGAGCCAACCTATGTCTTAAGGTTGATTATATGTCAGTGAAAAGCACATAATACAAAAAATACTTGGGAAATTAGATTGGACAGAGTTGAGCTGGTGAGCCCTCTTCTGACAGGGAACTTTTCAGCAGCTTCAGGTTTTCCAATGAAGTTGAAAGAGGTGGGGCTGGTGGCAAGCTTAGGCCTATCCTCAGATTTTACCATTTCACAGGGGAGACCTGGTGGGGGATAAGCACTGTGCTGACAGCTAGTGTCATTCTGGCCCAGGGTTGTCAGCCTTCCTCATTCCCCCTAATATATTCATTAATTAAGAGATATTTTGCATTTTTCGAGAACAAGCTTCCTTGCTTTTTATGTGGAACTCCACCATTTCTGGCTGAAATCTTGTTCCTTTTAAATATCTGACAGTTTTGTCCCTTTGGATACCTGTAGGTGTGCTTTAAGGAGACATCCTTGGCACAGCAGCTTCTGCCTCAAGATGGTTTCCTAGATGTTATGTTCTTACATCCTTCCTCCTAGTAAACTCGGTTTCTGTGTATACCTTGGGCTCACACAGTGGGTGGCAATGGATCAAATAAACAGTCCCTGGGAGTTTTTTACTCATCTCAGAGAGCATATCTGTTTCTTACTAGTTGACATTACCATAACCTACAAAGTTCTTTAAGGAGGATGTCTGTGCCTAGTTTTGCAGATACTATTGCAGATGCGAAGGGTTTAAAGCAGTCGTTTTCAACCTGTGAGTCTCGACCCACAGGAACTGTATTATAGGGTCACGGCATTAGGAAGGTTGAGAACCACTGGTTTAAAGGAGGGAGAGAAACTAATCATTTGATAGTGGGTTAGAAAGTAGAGCAGTGCTAAAACTAGAGCTCTAGGGCTCTGCATGGGTGGAGGTTTTGTGAACTCGTTGGTAAGACCATGTGTTATATAGCAGGTGGTCATGAATTCAACTTGGGAGTCATGTAGACCTGGGCTCAAAGGCTGATGCCATCATTTACTGTTGATATGATTTGGGGCCAGGTTATTATTTTCTCTGATCTATTTCCTTATGTATGAAATAGAAAAAAGATGGGCATTTATAAATTGTTAAGGTTAAAATCTAACATATTAAGGGCTTTGGACAGTGCCTTACACATAAGAAAATCAACATACATTAGAAGCTATGGTATTTTAATATTATTTAGGATTGTATAAGATAGCCTTTTCCACATTAACCTTCTCCCTGTACCCCACAGAACAACCATTAATAGAGAAATTATAGTTTATAGTAATTACACCTACTTTCAGAAGGATCCTGTGCCTTCCACAAATAGGGTGGAAAATGAGGCCTTTTATTGAAATGCGAACGGGTCAATACGACATAAACTAGTTTAGAAATTCATCAAATGCCTGAGAAAGAAGCTGCTTGCTCTGGAGTGGATGCAAAGATGAAAAACAGTGCTGCTCAGTTTTTAAGCTGGAAGAAGGGAGGAGTTTATATGATAAGTTAATAATAAAGATCATCATAATAAATAACATTATCACTTGGAAAGCTCTGTTGCGTGTCAGATACTTGCCATAATTTTGTCCTTTTTTTTGAAGGCAGCAGTATTGATATCTGTGAAACAGATATTTTCTCCATTATAGAGATAGAATAAGATAAGCTTGGTTGTCATGCTGGCATTATTAAATAAAATACTGTGGGTTGCAAAGGAAAGAGTTATCTTACCAGATAAGCCTACTCCTGGTGTTTTTGCTGGCCCTTTGAATAGTTTGGAAATCTTGAATGGAATTTCTTTAATAACTACAATAGCCAAGCTTGTGTTTGGGTTCAACAGTCTCTTGATCCCCCACAGGCTGTTTACAGCATTATAGATCTGAGAGAGACAGAGAGAAAGGTTGGGCTTTTAAAAACCAGTCACCAAGGAATTTATTTACCCCTTTCCTTTTCTTAATTCTTTGTTCATTTTCCTTGCAAATACCTCCAGGGAAAATAATCTATTGCGCCTCCCTTGTAAGGCTTTGTTAGTCTAAGGACCACATTATCATCAGTAATTTTTCTGATTGATTTTTTTCTATTACATGAGATTTTAAACCATTAACATTTTTTTCTAACTTAATTCATATTAGGTTCCACACACATACAGGGGTTCACACGCCAAATGGGGAAGCTTTCTAAGTAAACTGAGAGAAACTGTTCTATTAATCTGTTAGCCAACTGGCATTTTAGTCAAATTCAGTATTCAACACACAGTTCACCTGATGCAAAGTTGGATCAATCTCACTTCTCCCTGGCTGTTCCTCTTTTGATTTTCCTCTTTGTCACTTCTTTCTTTTTCTTTTTTTAACCTAAACTTGTTCAAATTCTAATATTGTAGTGCAGTTCTCCCTACCTCCTCTCAAGTGACAGGTGTCTAAACTCAATCTGTCACTCTCTCTACCATTTTTTCCTACTGAGATTGTATAAAATGGACTTTCCAAAATTCTGGAGTGGAACGCTAAGTGTAGTAGTTTTAAATTGGCTTCAATTACCATAACATGATAGAGGAATCACATAGGGATATTTAAATATTTGTTTTGCATAAAAATTTTAACCTTTAATAATATTTTAAAGGGGAACATATATTAACTCAGGAAGGCACAAATTGATCTTTAAAGCCCATCCACTGTGTTCCAGTGTAAAGTAATGATAGTACCCAAAAAGTACCAACTAAGCAAAGTATGCATCAGGAGTGGCCTTATTTCCTGTCTTCTTTTCATTCATTAGTTTCTTCATTAGATTACTGAACAGACTATTATTAGGTGCCTACCCTGTGTCAGACAATGCGTTGGGCATAGAAGACTGATTACCACCAGTGTCCCTTGTATGTTAAACATTTAGCAACAGCAAGTCTTTGTTAAAAAAAAAGAAGAAACACATAAATTTGACATTGCAGGACTCTGCTCACTTACTGCTTTTGATAACTTTTAGTTATGACTTATTTTAGGCATAATATACTTTTAAAAATTCGTGGACAAGGAAGCTCACACATGTAATCCCAGTGACTTGGGAGGCTGAGGTTGGTAGTGGTGGGTGGAGCATTGCTTAAACCCAGGAATTTGAAGCTTGGGTGCAGTGAACTATGGTCACACTACTGCACTCCAGCCTGGGTGATAGAGTGAAACTCTGTTTCTTTCTTTTAAGGAAACCAGACAAATAGACCCCCTCCCCCCCAAAAAAGTTATTTCATTTTACTAGAATTTTCAGAAGGTCAAAATCTTTGTTTCTCTCTTTCTCCCAGTTTATCCTGGTTTTCCCTAAGACATTTGCAGTTAGTTGTCTTTTGGGCTCAATGCTCCACACCTAGTAAGTGTTTAATAAATATTTGTTGACAAGAAGGCAGGAGAAAAGGATGGAAGCTTGGAAATTTATTGTATTAGGAATTAGCAAAATTATCTGGTTTGGGATTTAACATACCTCAAAAGGCCTATTCCTCTCTTTCTTCTGTCCTTGTGAATCATTGTGACTGCCTTAGTTCAGATTTGGGGGATATAGCCTCTTTTTTATCATACAATCCATTTCGGGATTTTGAGTACAAACCCTTGTGTCTGTGGTTTTTTGGTACTAGTGATGATTGTGTAGAAGTTTTAGAATCCTGATGCTGGTTTGTGAACATTTATCACTCACTCTGCTAAATTATTATTCTGAGACATGGTCTCTCCTTTCTATACTAACATAATTGGAGAAACCCACCTTATTTTCCCTAAAAGATTCCATTTACATAACTGTACAAGATCTTAACCCTAGATTTCATGAATTCATAATAGTTATAAAATGTAATTAGTTATGTTAGTTATAAAATTAATTATAAAATACAGATGCCCTTAAGATACTAATAATTTATTTGGAGAAAGAGGACACAAACCTATATGATACCAAAATAGAGTTAATGTAGACTGTGATGAAATAGAAAATAGAAATCGGTGGAACAGGAGGCTGGAAGATGAAGTGCTGGACGAGGCCAGTGTGGTTGGGCTGGCTTCGTGGGGGAAGGAGAAAATGAGCTGACCACAGTGAGACTTACACATGGGAGAGGGAAGGATCTGGTCAGCAGCTTGAGCTCAGGAAGGGACGGGGGCAACCCTGGAAGTCAGGGTGGGGACTAAAGGTGGAGAAGTAGCAGGACAGGTTAATATAGGTCATACTCACAATAAGGAATTTGGACTTTAACCTCTGAGCTAGCAGTTCCCAACAAATATCTTCTCGGAATACTGGTTATACTTGGTATGGTAGGTGTGTTAGTCAGAAGAGGTCCCTGTGGTTGAGAAAGTGAGAAAAGCTGAGAAAAAGTAAAAAAATAAAATAAAATTTCACCTACTGATTTTCTCAGAGACGCTAATATGCTAATCTGTATTGTTAATGTCTAAAAGTCTCTCGAAATATTTTTGATTGCTGAATCCATTTTTAATGGAGCATCTTAGGAGGCCATTTATCTGTGGAACATATTTTGGGAAATGTTAGAAACCTTTGATCAGAAGTGTGAGGTGATGTTAGGAACGTAAGTATGAAAACGACTCACAATGTGGATTTGAGCAAGGAGCAGGGACATAATATCACTGCCTCTGCCCTGCAAAACATAATTGAAGGAAGGCCCTGGTGGGGGGCGTGGCCTGAGAACCAGAAGGAAGGAATAGATTCCACGAGCTGTTAGAAGATAGAACTCCCACTATTTTGTGAATGAACAGATGAAAAAGAGTTGCCAAGATGCAAGAATAAAGAATGGCTTGGACTTTTGAGATTCTTTTGCAATAGGAGCCCTGTGTAGCAAACTCTGCAGATCTCTGAGCTACTTCTGCTTGGCAGGTAGAATAGTGAGGTACTCCAAGTGTACTCCAAACCCAGCAAAACTGGGCTCTTTGCAGGCATGTGCCTTTTTTGGCAGGTGCACTGTAGTCCAAATGCTTTCTCAATAAAATGTGCTTTAAATACAGTTTAGCTGTTTTAAGCAATATATTTGGAGTAGATGATAAAGCCCACGTAGTGACTCTGTGTAGTTCTTAGAGCTCCCTGCTCTGGGACATGGGCTGTATATGAGATCTGACAAGTAAGTTGATGAACTTGCCACTGTGTGCTTATGTTGGCAGTACTGTACAAACAGCTCAGTAAGATTTCATAACCTTGGTCCATGTCTGTCTCACTGCTGTGTTCAGGTCGATGTGTGGCAGTGTCTTGCTGAGTGGGGTTCATTATCATATGTTTTTGTGTGCCCTCGTGAGAATGTCGGAGCTTGAATTAGAGCAATGAATAAGCATTAAATTTCTTCCTAAACTTGACAGGAGTGGAAGGGAAGTCAGAGACACGTTAGTCCAAGTTTATGGAGATAATGCCATGAAGAAACTGGCAGTGTACAAATGGATTAAATGTTTTTCTGAGAGGAGAGAAAGCATCCTTGATGAAGAGAGGTCAGGGCAGCCAGTCACTAGCAGAACTGACCAGAACATTGCAAAAATGCATTTGATTGTGTGTCTGAATTGTCAGTGAGAAGCAGACTGAGTGAATATCGATAGATAAACAAGAAAATCTTAACTGAAAATATGGGCCAACAACTCATGGCTCTTACATGCTGACAGTGCACCCCTGACACAGTGCCGTCTAGGAGGGAGTTTTTAGCCAGTAAACAACCATATCGGAGCACCTTCCCTACCCACCTAATCTGGCTCCCAGTGAAATTTTTTTTTTACCAGAAGATAAGGGAAATATTGAAAGGAAGACAGTTTGATGACATTCAGGACATCAAGGATAATATGACAACAGCTTTGGCCGTTCCAGGAAAAGAGTTCCAACATTGCCTTGAAGGGTGGACTAGACACTGGCTTCCTAAGGGGGAGTACTTCGAAGGTGACCCAGAGTGGTTTTGAGCCATGAGGCATGTAGAATTCTTTCTAGGATGAGTTTGAAAACTTAGGCTAAGTGAACCTCTTATGCTGAGTGAACGTCTGCAAGAGAGAAAAGAGATCTGCACCTGGCGTTAAGAATCTGGCTCTTTGTCTGGCCCAAGATACACTTTTGTCAGTTTCCTCATCCTGAGTAGCTTTATCAGGAAGGGTAGTAGCACAGAATAAGGGTCACACAGATGTAGATGGAGGCTCTCTTGAGTTTACTCTCAAGATGCAAAGATTTCAGCACAGGACATTGGGGCCAATCATTTTTCTAGTCTCCAAGGACTGGCCTATAGCTTTGTTCACAATCTTCACATTCACCTTTGTCTGTGTGCATGTCACTGAGCATCTGGCCTTTCAGCCATTCATGTACGATTATACAGAATAATATTTTTCTTCTTCTGAGATTATTTCCTCTTTTTGAGAAATGATCTTAATCTTTACAAAATAGGCGTCAGAATAAAGCAGCGGTATAAGATGAAAATCTGCATGGCTTTGTATAATTATTTATCAGTTATCATAACCTTATTTTTCTTATATATTTGTAAATGCATTTAGCTGCTTAATAACTCATTTATTTTCTCTGTTTACTTCTATCCCTTCCTATACCTTTTAGAATTCTGTTCATGTGTTTGGAATCTTGCAAATGATACCAAGTGGTTGTGGTCATTACTCTGAATATTTCTGAATACTTTTTCTTTTGTTGTTTATAGTTCACTAAAGTGTTGAAATTCTGCTTTTTTCCCACCCTACTTATTCTCAGTTATATTTCTTATTTGCACTTCACATGGCCTTCAGAGCCCTGAGTTGTATTTCTCTGTACTTTTGGCTGACAGATTTCTGCCCACTGGTGTCTTATTACTAAATTGTGCTACAAAAACATACCACTGTTCTTGAGCATGTTAGTGCTTCAGGCTGAAGAAGTTCATGTTGAAGCCTGAATTAGTTGTTTGGTTGTCTACATTGCATAAGTTCAATGTGTAATTGCAAAATTTATCCTTTCCTTTTTGTGAGTAGTGGTGTTGTATGCTCCATAGATTTTATGGACTAATGTCTGTGAATGGTTAGATGGGAACATTACCACGTGTCCAGCCTATCTGTGTGAATCAGGGGTTGGGAAACTTCATCTTGGAAGTCTACCTTAATTTAGCTGTAATCAAGTAAGGCCAGGTTAAGACACTTCAATTAGGTATACTTAAAAATGTGCATTATTTTGTAAATATCCAATATGTACTTAATGCTTTCAAAAAATGATTGCTATTTGTTAATTTTAGAGTTGACTAACCTTGGTCTATCTGCTTTTTGCTAGAAAGCAGGCATCTCAATATTGGTTGGAGCATGGACGTCCAGAGTTGCAGTTGATCCTCTAGATCCATGTCAGTCATTTGTGACTTTAAGAGTGTCTGGATCTGGGTTAGGTAGGAGAATGTAGATTTGCAGCAATAAGTGGTTGAAAAGCAAGAAAGCATTTTTTCAGGTGCGTTGCCAAAAGCATGGGTATTTTGCATTTTTCCATATTTCAATTGGATATTTCTTAGCATTAAACAATGACTTTAAAGTGTCATCTACTGAGATCTCAATCAGTTCCATCCCTTGTTCTTTAAGTGCTTTAGTGATACCAACTAGGTGAAGATAAAATGTAAGTTTGAGTGATGTCATGATTCTCATTGGTGAACCTTTCATTTTATTCTCCAGTTAATAGGTTTGTAACAGCTGTGCATTCTTTAAATGATTTGTATATATCATCCTGGTCCTCAGTGACCTGTGCTAACTGGGGAAAATGTTCATCTGAAATTTCCTTTTGAAGAAATTGGGTTTTGGGCCACATTTTCATATGTAGACTTAATTTTACCTTGGAAAGAAATATTCATGTTGTTTGGATTTGAGATATCTACAGAAATGCTGCATTCCTATAGAAATCTTTCAGTAATTCACATTGCTGGTTCTGTTCTTCATAAAATTTAATTGTCTGTTCTTGCAGAGATAAAATTTTGACGAACACCTGTCCTTGTGATAACCAATACACTTTAGAATGATACGGTAAATCCATACTGACTATCTTACAGTTCAACTTTGGCACGTTATGTGAAAATGACAGTGCTGGGTTGCATTTGTAGGTATATAGTTAATACTTGTTGCAAAATGTCACTTAAATAGTAGCTTTAGCACAGAGATTTTGCTGATGCAACTTACAATAATAAGAAATGAGACCATTTAGATTTGTTAATGCTTTTTTAAAAAAAATCTGTGCCATAAATCCTTCATGTTTTCCTGTCATGGAAGGTACACTGTACATATACTCAACTAGATTTACCAAATTCAGTCCAACGTTATATTTATCTTGAAAGTTGCTGAAGAGAACTATTCAAATCCCTGTTCTATTTGCAGAGTGCCCAAAGCCAGTAACTCTTCCTTGTTACACCAAGGAAGTATAAAACATGTGCTGAGTCAGTAGTATCAGTAGATTCATCCAAAGCAATTGTAAAATATGTATTTTCTTTTTGAAGTTGTTAATTAGAAGGCTAATTCATCCTGCCAATCAGTTATGGTTCCTGTTGAACGAGGCTGTTGTTTGTACTTTGAAACATTATTAGAGTCTAAGTATTCTACGACTGGGACAGTGCCTTCTTTCACAGTTTCTGCATCACTGAATGGCTTTACTTTTCCCCCCAAGTATATAGGCTACTTTATTAGTTGCTGTAGTGGCATTATTTCCATGTCTTATTACTTGGGAAAAAAAGAATTGTTTTTGCTTTTGCATTTCATCTTTTAATTTGTGCAATACAACCTTTTGCACTTGTCCCTCTAATTTAAAACATTTGTGATCCTTATGAGTGTTATATGCCGATGAGCATCGAATTTCTGTATTGTTGATATTTCAGCATCACAAAGTAGGGATGTCATCTTACCTTTAGCAGTAACAATATAAATTACAGTTCCCAAACCTCACTAGATTATCTGTTTTCTTCCTTCTGTGTTCTCTTAGTCTTCTTTGACATAATGGGTTAAGCAGTCTATTGAGTGGTGCACTTATTCACAGATTCCATTTCATACAAAAACATAGTGCACCACTGTCAAACACCGATAACAGACTGGTGTGCTTGACCCCCATAAATTCTCGCCAGCTAGTCTTCTGGGGTAGTGGTGCCAGTTAGGAGGGGCAAGTTAGAACTGAATCATGAGCCTCATAAGACTAGCAGTGGTCAATTTAGCCCTTAGGGATTACTGGTGTTATAATTGTGCTGGTCAGTCTGGGAGGATTATTTCATTGAAACTTACTTTATTTTTTGGTATTTTAAATATGTTCATTTAAAAAATAAAATAAAAATACAAAAGATGAACAAAATGGATTAATAAATAAATATAAGAGGGTTTATTCTGTAAAATTTGGATTCAGTCTAAAGGCCACATGTAAGGGCCACATGTGGCTTTAAAGCCGAAGGTGCTCCACCCGCTAGTGTGGATACTGTTCCTGTTTGGTTGGCCAGGATTAAATAAATGGGCTTTTGTTATTATGTGAGCCTGAGAGAGAAGGCAGAGAGGCTGAGGGCACAGTTTAGGGAGGAGACACTTTCCTGAGCACTTTTATGTTAATAAATGGCCTGTCGTGCACCAGATTGAGACAGGACATTTGGCTTTGTTTTAAACTATAGAGTGTGTTTTTCTTCCTTTAATTGTAGAGTGATAACCGATGAATGTGAGATAATGATATGTCTCTACTAGTTCATAAGACCATATTCATTTTCTAATTAGATAGTTACAGCACACTCAATCTGTTTCATGTTTGTCTTTTTTTAACCACAAATTGAATACGCTTGTAAGAATATTGACCCTGCCTTTTTACATGTGAATTTAAAAGGATTTTTCTGAGTTTCATAAATGTCATTTGATTAAAAATATAAACACGAACAATATGCTATTAATGTTTATAATACATAAAACAATCATAATAGCATTTTAGTAACATTGGAACAAAGACATACTGAATCAACCATTATCCCTTCAGAGGTTGTTATTTTGAGGTCACAAGTTTTCCTAATGGGGTTGTTACTTCAAAAAAGAATTTATCTTGCTGCCTACTCACAGTTTCTATTTTTTATAATTAGATTCACAAAAGTGGGTAAGATTCTCATTTGTTCAGTGAACGTATTAGAATGTGTCACATAAATAAAAGTATACACATGTATTTTGCATATTATATTCACATAAGATTAGTCTCTTTAACCCCCAAGTAGGTCACATTTCCAGAATTAAATAGATTAGACTAAATATCCAACTTTATACTTGGTTTATTTAAAATTTTTACCTCCTATATTAAGCCAGATTGCTTTATTTATTTTTAATATAGCCATTGTTCCTTCTGCTTTGAAATAGCAAGCCCAATATTTATTTCATTCCTGTACTAGATACATATAGGCCTTGGGGCCTTTGGAAGAATATAATTTTAAATCTTTAAATATTCCTTACTGACTTACCTGTAGGTTCATACTCATGAGTTTGCACATAATTTGTTCATCAATAAAAGTCTTCATGTGGAATGTATGCATACTTATAACTTTGGCATGAAATGTACAAAAGAAACTATGTAAACAAAAATGTGTATATCTCTGTGATATTCTGAAATTTATAGAGTATGTTGACAAATGCCTGAACAAAGAAAAAAAGTGTTGTCATTATGCAAATGTCTTAAGACATTTATTGATTAAAAAGTCATATTAAGCTAAAACACCCCTCTTCTTTTTTTTTGCAGTTTTTGGCCGGGGCTGGATTTGAACCCACCACCTCTGTCATATGGGGCCAGTGCCCTACTCCTTTTGAGCCACAGGCGCTGCCCAAAAACCCCTTATTTTTAATTCTATAATTTAAGCTTTGTACACTTACCATCTTATTCTAATACACTTACCATCTTATTCTAATTCTAACACTTTGTACACTTACCATCTTATTCTAATTCTTTTTTTTTTTTTTTTTT
>NW_003852475.1:1365696-1369659 GCF_000181295.1 Otolemur garnettii | reverse complement strand
CCACCTTAGGTGTACGTGGTTGGCGCCTTAGCCGGTTGAGCCATAGGCGCCAAGCCTCTTATTCTAATTCTATAGGAGTATTTTACTTTCAGTGAGAGAATGTTATATAAATTGGTGAGACTACCAGTGACACTATTTGGTTTCCAAAACAGAATAAAAGCTGCTGTGAGTGATTCTAAGGAGTGGCTTCAGAGGACTGTTTTAATGCTCTTAGCTGGCACTACCCATCCAAGGGATAGAGTTTCTCTTTATGAGACATCTTACGATTTATTTCATTTAACAGAGGTGCCATTATCTATTTTATACTTCATTCCTCGTGTCCAGTCTCACTGGGAGCCCTCTGTGCGCATCAGAACTGTATTTTTATACACATTTCCTGAAACCATCACTAACACCTCCCTCCCTTTGACCCCAAGGAAACTAACATAAATCAGTGAATCAGCAGGATGGGGAAAGGTAGCTATTCACTAGAAACCAAAGGGTTTCTGCTTGTCATGGAGTTGCCTCCAAAAATATTAATAAAGAAGTGATGTATTAATTAGTTGTCTTTAAGTTTATTTTGTTTTAAAAAATGGTATGTCCCAAAGCTCTGGAAAAAAAAACAAAAAACAGTATTTATGTGAACATTTATCGTGGAAGGAGGCACAAAAATACAAATAGTTTCAAACTGAAAACTCAAGTTGATTCAGTAATTCCTCATAGCACATTTCTATAGGACTATTTTCTTCATTTTTTCTTTTGGTTTGCAAAAGTCCTTTAATCAAATATTTTAGTTTGATCTCACAGTAACTACAAAAAAATCTATGATATTTATTTTTTATAAAAGGGAACTTTTTCATAGACAAATTGTTCGATTTCACATAGCTGATGATTAGGTCAGAAGTCAAATACAAGTTCTAGACCACTAGTTGAAAGCTGTTTTCTTCATAGTGCATTGCTTTCATTTGTATCATTTGAAATAAATGTTTAATTATTTAACAGAACCTTTTCGTTGTTCAGCTCAGTTCTTTGGCACTTCATCAGAGAGCAGTAATTATGACAAAGATGTTGAGAAAATGGATTTTTGTAGTCACAAAGAACTGTAAAAACTGGGTTTCAAATCCTCCCCTCGGATAACTTAACTCCTCCTAACTTAACAGCCTCCTTTAAATTGATGTCCTAGTGCCCATCTCAACCTGTTACAGGGAAGATTAAATTAGATGGTGTACATGAAAGGTGAACTGTATAGCAATGATTCAGAGGATGAAGGCTCTTCTTTTTCTTCATCCTTCTCGTTACTATCATTTATTCCTGTATGACAAACAATCCCCAGACTTAGGGGCTAAGGCAACTATCGTTTGTACTGTCTCTCACAAGTCTGTTATTTGACTGCATTAATCTGGGTGGTTTTTCTCCTCCTCATGATGTTGGCTGGGACTGTAGTCTCCTGAGCGCTTGGTTGGCCTGTAGTCTCCCAGGATGGCTGGCTCACCTGCCTGGTGCTTCACTGAAGGCTGGAAGTGGCTGGGTCTCTTGTCTTTTTCCATCTCATCTTTCCACATGATCTCTCTGCCAGGAGTTTTTACATGGTGGCTCAGGGAAAAAGTGAAAGCTTAGTTCTGGAACTGGCAGTATGTCACCAGCCTGTTTCCCCTGTGGGTGGAGACGACACCAGGGCATGGGACGTAAGGATCCTTGGGGCCATCTTTGGAGAGCAGCTGCTGTAGTCATCATCATCTAAAAGTTCTTAGGGAACATCTCCCAGGCTTCTGTAGTGGAGCAATGAATGAGACCATGCTAGATTAAAGGAGGATTTCTGTTTCTTTTTGTTACTCCTACAGTTGACGGAAGGCAGATATCCTGGATACTCTTCTTAAGAATATGCTAGAATCCAGCTTTCTCTTATTCTGAGGATGGCATGATGGAGTTTCTGGTGGAACATGTCTGGCTTGGGTTCTTCAATGGTTTTATGATAATATTTCCTCATATTTAAATTTAAAATTATAAAGCACATTGAAATATCTTTTCCCCACACTGTAGGACACATATGTTTGGCCTAGATCCTCATTTTATACATAAAGAAACTGGTGCTAGGATTTAAATGACTTTCCTAATGATACATAGCTTGAAAAAAGCAGAACTAGAGTTGGACCTCAGAGCTGCTGCAGCTGGGATGCTGCCTCCTCATCTTGGTTCCATTCTGGGGATAAATACTATGAAATGGGGAGGAGGGAACCTGATGAGTGGAGGGTACTGAAAGGAAGCATGGGGTATATTTCCTAATTCTGCCACTCTCTACCTTTGTGTGAAGTCTGGTGTTTAACTTCTCTCTTTATGTCCTTCATTTGTTGTACTTGTGGGTATACTGTTTTCTTTCATGGAATAGGGCAGAATGATACTTGCCTTAAGCTCTTCATAGGCGTATCAGTGATAAATGAAGTAAAAATTACGTAAGCAGGTCAGCAGATGCAAGACATACACTGGGTGTTGGAGACATGTTAATTCTCTTTTCCTCTCTCCCTATACTTCTGAAGAAATCTGCTTTCTCAGGCCCAGAGCTGAACCTGGATTATGTTTTGAAACACATCACACGTTCTTGGTGCACTTTGCATCATTACCAAAGACTGGGAATGTTGGGGATTGCTTCCTTGGTTGCCTAACAGGAACTCTGTTGTGGTTCTTCACTTGAGAGAGAGCCAACCTGGGCAAAGTGGGCATCTTTGCCCAGAAACATAGGGCTTGTTATTCTGTAGAGAGCTGGTGACATGTATGCATATAGCCAGCAAAGTCCTCATCTCCCCACCCGACACCCCATGTTACAAGTCCCTGTCGGCAGCCCACCCAGGCCGGCCACCTGCTGAAGGATGGTGAAGGACTATGGCTTGCTTTTATAAACTCCTGTTTCAGTAGATTGTCCTGGATGTCTGCATGAATTCCACCAGCAGCAAGTAGGTCACAATTTAAATTTACAGGCATCATGCACTAAAACTTGAGAAGCTTTGTGGACCTTAGTTTTGGCTGGCATTGAAGAGCGGCTTTCTCCATTTATACTTGGTGGGCAGCCTGACTCTGCGCTCAGAAACCTCTGGTCTGAAAAGGGGTGGCTAAGCTTATTTCCCTAGGTGTGTAACATAATCATAGTGTACCTTGTTTTGGCTGAATCAATGACAGGGTAGTAGAAATGTGTGGTTGGAATTTAAAAGTTATAGTCAGCAGTGATGCTCCATGCAGAGTCCTCTCTTGTGGGCTGATCTGACAGTTTCTGTGGTGCTAGGGGGCCAAGCTTCAGCCAGTGGTGGGACAGCTGTGAGTTGTGGTGTTGGTGGGAGGCTGCACTTTTGTGTTGTTTGCTTGGCTGTGACTAGAAAGAAAGCCCTGTGGTGAAAATGGAAGCTTCAGGCATCTTCGTTTTCTGCCACTGCTTCTGGGCATGGTTACATCAAAACTGACAGGAACAGATGCGTTTGTTTCTTTTTTAAAGACCTCTGGGCAAAGTGATTTTACAGCTTTTCTAAGTAACCTTTACTGCCAGGCACTCTTCTCATTGCTAATAAACTTCTCTCCCATCTGAAAATCAAGCTTCTGTTCTCTTGTTTGTTTAATCGGGAGATGAGGGGATTGAAATACCATCTGAATAGTGATGCTTTTGGTATTGGAAGGGCATTTTTAACTTGCTGTAGCTACCCTTCTCCTACATTATGTCATTCCAATTCTTGAAATAATTTTTTTTCTAAAGAAGTTAAAATAATATTTTAGTGGGTTATGGCTGTAGCCAAACATTAGGAGACTTTCTCATAATTTCAGAGCCTAAGACCATAATTTCAACAAAATGCTGTTGATTACTCCTGGGGTGAAAGTATGCATTTGTAGAATGTGTGGTCTTCATTGCTATTAAAAGGAATAAGCTTTTAAAAATAAATGTTAAGAGTTCATATTTCTTTATAGTCTGTACACGGATTTCATTTGCATTTTCTAAACTTCACG
>NW_003852475.1:1295094-1365534 GCF_000181295.1 Otolemur garnettii | reverse complement strand
ATGCTTTTTTTGACATCTGCTGCATGCTGGATGCTCTGTTTCAGTGTTGTCATCACTCTTAAAACCCCTGTCCTGATGAGTTCAGAGCCATGTCACCCAACAAAGATCCGCAGGTTCGTGTAAGCCCGGGCCCTATTCTTTGGAGAGCTCAGTTCTCTGCTGTTTTAGGGTCTGGGTCAAAAAAACATGTTTGTCTGTTTTCCGTTCTACTGTTCTGTGACTAAAAGAGCAGATGCAGTCATCCCTCCGTGTCCTTTGGTGGGTCAGTTCAGTGATCTCCTGCAGATACCAAGCTCCACAGATGCTTGAGTCGTTTATAAATGATGCAGTATTTGCGTTTAACCTACTCTTTCCGTATATTTTAAATCACCTCTAGGTCACTTATAATACCTAAAAGAATATAAATAGTTGTTGTACTACATTTTTATTTGTTTGTTTTTGAGAGAAAGTCTCCCTGTTGCCTAGGCTATAGGGCCATGGCCTTAGCCTATGTCACTCACAGCAACCTCCAACTCCTGGGCTCAAGCAATTCTCCTGCCTCTGCCTCCTGAGTAGCTGGCCCTACAGATGTGTAACACTCACCTGGCTGGTTAATTTTTCTATTTTTAAACCAAAGAATACTTTCAATCTATACTTGGTCAAATCCATGAATGCAGAACCCCTGGATATGGAAGGCTAACTGTATTTATGTTAAAGGTTAAGAAAAATTAATCTGAGAGAACGTGTTTCCAACTAAAGATCTTTTCCACTGAGGAAATAAGAAGCGGCAAAATACCCAGGAGGGGACAGCCTGTCTCAGTAACAGGTGGACTCATCTTTGCTGTCCCTAGGTATTTCAGGGGGTTGTCGGGCTCTTACATTCCTCAGTTGGTGGTCTGTGCCCAGGCCCAGCTCTACTGCCAGGTTGTGAAGGCAGCCAAGGGAAACGTTACGTGTGTGTGTGTGTGTGTGTGTGTGTGTGTGTGTGCGCGTGCACCCAGGGTGAGAAGCAGGGCCCGGCCACTGGTGGTGAACATGCGTGCGGTATAGTCGGGGATCCTGCTCTGCCCACTGCCTCTTGTCCCAGACCTGGGCTGCTCCACAGTGGCCTCAACCTCAGGTCAGGGTCCTGTCACCCTGGTTCCCAGGGGCCGTCTTAGCTGAACCTTTTCTCCATTCTCTTTAGTATCTTCTGCCGTGCACCCCTTTCTTCAGGGCGCTGCTCAGTGATCAGCACAGTGAGAGATGAAATTGTTTCTGATGAAGGTTTATCACGTAGTTTACATATTAGTATATATTCCTACCTAGGGGATAATTGTGCAATGAATCAAAACCTCTTGGCATGTGACCCTTTTTGGGTCACATGAACACATAGGGATGTTTTGTTTTGATTTACATTGAATGCAATATACTATATATCAAGCTAAAACTAAACTTTGTGTAAGAGAAAGAAAAGAAAACCTCAAAGGCTCGAATTCAGTGTTTCTCCCTTCTGTTCTGAAGTCCAGCCCCATAAACTTTGTCCTGACCTGCAAATTCTGCCCTGCCTTCTCCACTGGCTTTTTCATCCACCATCTTTACGTTGGTTGGAAGAGCTTTTGCGGCTGCCTGTCACCTTTCTCCAGGCTGACGCCTCCATGTCTTTCAGGTCTTAGCTTAACCTTCCTTCCTCCAGCAGCCAGATCAGGGCCCTTCTCCCACTCCCCCCAGAAATACCTTCTCTTGGGTATCATGCACATTCTTTGTAGATCTCATCACATTGGTAGTTATTGGTTCCAAGTCAGAATTTCTTCTCAGATTGCCAGCGTCAGAAATGTGGAGACTGTATTCATGCTCACTGTTCAGTTCTGTCATGGAGCTGATTCCCAGGAGGTCCTTGGGAAACATCTACCATGGAGGAGCGAGAGGGAAGGGGACGAGGTGGCTGGAATCAAGTCAGCCTGGAGATGGTGGCACCCAGAGCAGTCTGCCAGAGAGTGTATTTGTTTCCTGTTACTGCTGTGTCAATTTGCCACTAGCTCAGTAGCTTGGAAAAACACAAATGGAATAAATATCTCACGGTTCTTTAAGTTGGAAGTTCTGAAATCATGTTATTGGCAGGCCTGCATCTGGAGGCTCTTAGAGCAGAATTTAGGCTTCCCCACTTTCTCCTGCTCCCATTGCTTCCAGCAGATACCAGTGTTACTCTGATATCTGCTGTTACCATGGTCACATCTCTTTCCTTGTCCCTTTTATAAAGATTCTGGAGCTTAGAAAAGAAGAAACAGGCTCGGCACCTGTGGCTCAAGCGGCTAAGGCGCCAGCCACATACACCTAAGGTGGCGGGTTCGAATCCCCAGGCCGGGCCCGCCAAACAACAATGATGGCTGCAACCCCAAAATGGCCAGGCGCTGTGGCGGGCACCTGTAGTCCCAGCTACTTGGGAGGCTGAGGCAGGAGACTCGCTTGAGCCCAGGAGTTGGAGGTTGCTGTGAGCGTGATGCCATGGCACTCTACCCAGGGGGATAGCTTGAGGCTCCGTCTCAAAAAAAAAAAAAAAAAAAAGAAAAGAAAAGAAGAAACAGACCTTCCTGAGGACCAGGGTTGGGTCTGTGGACCTGGCGGAGGAATAAACTGGAGCACTTGAAGCTTAGGCATGTCCCCTGGGCTGGGTGAGTCCACTGTAAACCCCCAATTACCCAGCTGCATACACAAGAGAGCTGTGAAGCTGCAGTGTGGCTCAGCATTGTCTAGGCTCAGCCTTATCATGCGCAAATTAGGAAACCAAGGCCTAGAAACGTCAAATGGATTGACTGAGGGCACTTGGCAAGTTGACCTCAGAATTTGGATTAGAAACCAGTGCCCCTCACCACAGTCCTGCCTTTTTTCCAGTAGACTGGAGTTTCTCCTCTGAAATTATCCCACACATTCTGTTCCCTGTCCTGTTCCCTGTCCTGTTCACTGCACACTTTAGAGGAAGGGCATAGGAGGAGGGAGTGGGGCCAGGGCGCATGCACCCATAATCTATCTATCTAAAAACAGCAGGTTGCCTTTTGATGGTACCCTGGGTGGTTTTGCTTGATATGAGATGGACAAAAAGAAACCCTTTCTAAATAGTTTATGGCAGGAAGTGGAACATGCCAGCCCAGGGCTGCTTGTGTGTAGAATCATGGATAGTCCCAAACAGAGGCAGTGCAGGCCCCTCACCACACTCAGTCAGGGGCGGCATCCACTTCCTGCTCACAGTGGCTGTAAAGACTTAATCAAGAGAGGTTGTGTGACTGACTGATAGGAAAGCTCCTGCACTCTGGCAAGTTTATTAGTTTATTAATCTCCCCTTTAAGCATGGGGCCTGGTCCCTCTCCCTGCTGAGAGCAGTAACAGAATAGTTTCTGCAGAATAGTAATGTAGCTTTGGGGGATGACTTCCTCTCCTGCTTTCAAACCCATCAGTAATATGCCTGGTCAGTTAGTAAGCAGTCAACACTGTCCTCACTGGCAGAGAGACCATGGATACCTGGACATGACTTTAAAATTTCCAGTTCCGTTTTCCTGGTATAGCATCATTTGAAAGTACTTTAGAGTCATTCTGGAGCAAGTAATATGAGACAGACGTAACTTGAAGTAGCCATCACAGAAAATAGGATGTGTGTGGCGGAGGTAGGGGGCGGGGAATTGCTAAACCATGGAATAGGGAGAGAGGCAGACCTGTTAGAATGGGAAGTGAATGTATAAATGTACACTTGAGGTATTCTGAGCCTGCTACTTCCAGGTCCCCAGGTTTCAGCATGAAAGAAGGCCTTCTCCACTCCTGGGATATGCTTCTAAAAAGAAAACATATTCATATACTTAAGTGAGTCCTTAACTATTCATGGATGTTATCTCACAATAAGTGTGTTGTGTAGCTGATTGGAATGCTTTTAAGCACATAAGGTCTTGGGTTCCTAGTGAGTTTTCCTTTTAAGGTGATGAGGGTGGCTCCATGGGCAGAGGCTGCTTATGGGATTTTAATTTAATGCTGTAAAATTTGAAAGGGTTGGAAAATTTTTATGTGATTTTAATTGAATGCTGCAAAATTTTAAGGGGGTAGGAAATTACCATAGAATAAAATCTCTATGTAAAAAATTATTTTTAACATTTCTCAGTTTTTATGTCAACATCGTTAATGAGACTGTTGTAAAACAAGCCATTAGCCACATTGCAGCTAGAATCTGGATAGTGAGAATGGTGAAGAAATGCGACAACTATCAAGATAGTTTCAGAAAAAGACATCTCAAGATCTTGCCCCAAATTTCCAGTTATTGGAAAAAAATTTAAAAAGGCTGGTATCACTTTACATAGTACACGTGACATAAATGGTTCTGTTAGCAAGGTCGTGTAGTTTGCTAGACTGATAAGATAGGCCGGAGGACTTGGATGTAGACAGAGGTTAAATTCCAGCCTCATCAATGTATTGAAAGAATTGCTGAATTGAGTAACCCCTGAAGTGCACGTACAGAGCACCCAGGGAGGAGAAAACCACCCTACGGGTTTTCTGGGAGGGGTCTGAATGTAGTCTTGCTTGAACTCTCAGCACCACCTGGCTGCTCACTGATCTGTTCTGCAGCTCCTTCTCAACTAACGTTCCTCAGCACAGGCTTCCTTGTTCAAATGAGTTCTGCAGAACTCCACTTCTAGAGGAATGTTTTCAAACTTTTTCGACTGCAGACTGCAGTAAGAAGTACATTTTGTATGTCAGTCCTTTACACACATACATATCATATATGTATATCGTATGTGTAAATACATACGCAAACACACGTCACAAAAACAAAAACTTCCTGAAACAATGCAATACCAAAAAATGCAATCAAGGGGAAGCTTGTGGCGTCAGCTGTTGGGTCCGTTCCTCCCGTTGCCTTCAGCATGTCGCCCCCTCTGATCCCAGGATTGGCTGCAGCATCCTTTGCAGGATGTACATTCTTCTGAGGATCTGGGTATTTATTGTGTTT
Organism: Otolemur garnettii; assembly: GCF_000181295.1. Taxonomy (NCBI): domain Eukaryota; kingdom Metazoa; phylum Chordata; class Mammalia; order Primates; family Galagidae; genus Otolemur; species Otolemur garnettii. The sequence continues at coordinate 1,360,586 of NW_003852475.1, read as the reverse complement.
TCTAGTTGATTCTATTTCATTCTTAAGGAATGTTGGTTGCAGCCTTATACTATAATGATTTACACCTCTCTTGTGCGCTATGTCTGATCTACAGTTGAAAAATGTCCAGAAAAACATAATAAATATTAAAGAAATAAATCTTTTTTATTTTGAGACAGAGTCATTACTCTGCCACCCTGGATGTGTCTTACCTCACAGCAACCTTAAACTCCTGGGCTCAAGTGATCCTCTTGCCTCAGCCTCCCAAGTAGCTGGCACTATAGGCGCCTACCACAAGGCCTAGCTAGTTTTTCTATTTTTAGTAGAGAAGAGGTCTCACTCTTGCTCAGGTGGGTGTCTAACTCCTGAGCTCAGGTGATCTATCCGCCTGGGTCTCCCCAACTGCTAGGATTGCAGGTGTGAACCCTACCACACCCATCCAAGAAAGAAATTTTTTTTTTCAGTTTTTTTTTTTGGCCAGAGCTGGCTTTGAACCCTCCACTTCTGGGGCTGGCACCCTACTCCTTTAAGCCACAGGCGCCACCTAATTAAATTTTTTGCTTAACAATCTTTTTTGTTTCATTTCATTACTCTGAGGATGGACAGTGGCTTGCCCCCCATGATAGAGTTTGTTTTCAGTGTTTTCTTCCCCAATGGCTCTCATATACCTTCCTTACCAGGAACGTCTCCTCTGTTCAGGGTTGCTGTTCAGTTCTCCAACACCTCGCTCCCTAGAGCCGCTCCCTGCCCGCTCTCCTCACCCTGTGGATTCAGATGCTGTGCTTGCTTCCACTCATGCTCACCTCCGCCCCTTCCACAAGGCCTTTCTGGGTAGCTTCAGACCTCAGCCGTCATTCTTTCTTGGTTTCTGCATCTCAGCTGCCGGAGCATATGCTAGTTGACTGCCACAGCATTGTAATCACTTACCGTCAGGTGTCATTCTCTCCCCACCCCCCAACCCCCTTTTTTGATAAAATCCCCCCCCCCCCCCCCATTTCAGTTGTGAACTTTCGGATAGTAGAAGTTTTTCCTATGTTTGTAAATGTTTCCATCACTCCTAAAATACTGGTCCCAAGCGTAGGAACTTGCTGAATCTGTGCTCATTGAAACCAGTTGCAATGTGTTGCATGTTAATGTTGTCATGTTTTTCCTCTGTGTTCTCCGAATTTCAAATTATATTGTATGCTCATTGAAAATAGAGATGACCCCTTTCATTTTTAAAAATCATTTATTGAAGTACAACATACATAGGGAAGGGCACGGAAATCAAAAGTGTTAGTGGCTTGGCGCCTGTGGCTCAAGTGGCTAAGGTGCCAGCCACATATACCTAACTAAGGTGGCGGGTTCGAATCCAGCCCAGGCCTGCCAAACAACAATGACGGCCACAACCAAAAAATAGCCGGGTATTGTGGTGGGCGTCTGTGGTCCCAGCTACTTGGGAGGTGGAGGCAGGAGACTCGCTTGAGCCCAGGAGTTGGAGGTTGCTACGAGCTGTGATGCCACGGCACTCTACCCAGGGGGACAGCTCAAAAAAAAAAAAGTGTTAGCACATTGATTTTTCACAAAGTATCAACACTTATGTATTTAATATGCAGGTTAAGAAAAAAAGAAACCTGGGGATGCCCATAGCTCAGTGGTTAGGGTGCTGGCCACATGCACCAGGGCTGGAGGGTTCGAACCCAGCCTGGGGCTGCTAAACAACAGCAATAACAACAACACAGCCAGGCATTGTGGCAGGCACCTGTAGTCCCAGCTACTAGGAAGGCTGAGGCAAGAGAATTGCTTAAGCCCAAGAGTTGGAGGTGGTTGTGAGCTATGATGGCAAAGCACTCTACAGAGGGCAACAAAGTGAGACTCTGTCTCAATTTAAAAAAAATAAAAAAAAGAAAAGAAAAAGAAAATCCAAATCCACCCCATGCCCTATTTTAGTCATGCTTTAATACCATTCAGATTTCTGTTACCATAAACTGTTTCTTCCCATATTTGAGCTTTGGATGAATGGATCATTGAATACCTATTTTGAGGTTTTTCTTGCTTTTTTCATTGAATGTTATATTTGTGGTGTTTGCGTATAGCATTGTGATTGTAAACAGTTCATTCCATTACTCTGCAGTACCTGAATTTATCAGTATTAATGTGGTCAACTGTTGATGAGCAATGGAGTCTTTTCTGGTTTGGGGCTTTTGTTTAGTGTGTTGTATGAACTATGTCGTGCATATTTATGGTAAGTATTTTGTTGTCTCTTATATGTTCAGCTGTAGTAGGTACTTTGAAACATTTCACCAGTGTGTTGGTACTAATTAGCACTCCCACCAGCAGTGTGTGAGACTCCACCTTCTCCATGCCTTTGCTCACAGACATTTGGTATTTTTATGCCCTTAATTGTGAATAGGTATCACAAATATATTTTTTCTGTAGCTTGTCTCTTAATTTTCTCAAATGTGTGTTTTGGGAAAGAGACGTTCTTGATCCTAATAAAGCCAGTTTATCAGTTTCCTATCATTATGTGCCGTAGTGGCTGTGCCATCTTTAAGAAACCTTTGCCTATTTCAAAGTCAACAAGCTACATTTTCTTATGTTCTTGTTTTATCTTTTATAGAAGTCTTGTTGTTTTCTCTCTTATATGTATATTTGCAATCTCTCAGGAATTGATTGTGGTTTGTGGTATCAGTTAAGGACTACTTGTCGTTTCTTTCCTATTGGATATCCTGCTGACTCAGGATCAGGCAGAGAAAAGTCCTGTCCTTCCCGTATTCTTCCCTTGTCCCCCCTGTTGTATCTTGAGTGACTGCCTCACGTATGAGTCTGTTTCTGGCTTCTCATTTTATTCCTTGTATCTATGTGTTTATTTTTTTGGTTCAAACATACTGCCTTAATTCTTTATCTTTGTACTAGTTTTTGATGTATAGTGTAATTCCTATAACTTTGTTGTCCTCTTTAAAATTTTCTTGAGTGTCACAGCCTTTAACTTTTTAAGATTCATGCCACCTGTGCATAAAATAGGATTCTGTAAACAGTATGCCATCAATAAATCTTATGAGACTGGGGGTTTAAAGGGGAAAATGACACTGAAAAAAATCAATCAGAAAAATTGTTTGTTAGAAAATGGTTTGATTTTGCAGATTCAAAATTAGAAGGTATCATACAGAGAAATATATTCCAAGAAGACTTGACAATGGAGATGAACTTACAGTGATGTTTAAAGTAGGAGATTATGAATACAAAGAATAGCCATCTTTATCAAATCATGTACCGAAAGAAAAATTTAAGTACAGTTAAGAATATAAAATGATAACTCTCAAAAAATTAAAGAGTGAATAAACCTAGAGATAGATCACTGGAGAGAATTTCATTCGAATGGAATATGGTTAAAATCCATGCAGGGAAGAAAAGTCAGACCATAACCTTGTTTTACTTTTTAGCTTGTCTGTCATTTTGCTACTGAGGGAGCCACAAAAGAAAAAGCTTAAATAGAAGGAAACTCTTGACCCTGAATTCTAGCTCAAGGCCTATGGTACAGGCACTGAAAAGAAAAACACACGGGCCAGTGACACTACAAGTGATGGAATTGTACGCATGTTTGCCTCAGAAGAGGGTAAATAGAGAAGTGTAAAATAAAATAAAAAAACAGACATTGTATTTCTTGGAGCACACCAAGCAGGTTTAACAAGTGTTTACTTGTTGTTTGGGCATTATTACTCCTTGCAGCCCTTCTCTTTTTAGAAATGTGCTCATGTGTTTTCTAATTTAAATCCATAGTATGTATAAATAAAATATGATAGTTTCAGCTTGCAGATACCCGAGCAAAAGCTGGAGAGGGTTTAGATAAGTTGAACATGTTGAAAAATGAAGCTTCTAAGCATGGAATCCATGAGGGTAAGAAATAGTTTTATTTTATGTGGTTGCAGGGAAGACGACCAATTGGCATTTAACAGATAGTTTCCATAGCTACTGGGCTGAATCAAAAGAAAACACTGCCACAGCATTTTCTTCTTAACTACCTTACTGCTTCATGGCAGCTACCAAGGCAAGTATTTTTCAGGAGCTAGTTATGCCCTAGATGAAATGCTATGAAACGTTTCAATCTAGTGTCTCTTAGTGGAGCAGACTTCTTTTGTTGTGGGGATCTTGTCACATATCCAGGATTTGACTAGAATTGCTTGTCTGTTTGAAAAAGCCTTGTTGAAAAGGTTCTCTCCAGGTACAACTTTGTAGAGAAGCTCCCCACCCCTGCCGACTTAAACCCTATTTTGAGATTTAAAAAATGGGAGCTGTACTTGAATTATAGAAGAATCTAACATTTGCTGCTACTGACCTTTTTTTTCCAAAGAAGATATGAAGAAGGATTTCTCAAGAGACCCTAAAAGTGATTACTTTTGATTTTTTAGTATTATATGATTAGTAAAAAATACTAAATACTTAAAATGTAAAAGAGACATGACAAAGTCTTCATTTGAATTTTGGAACAAAAGCTATACATCAAGGGATAATGTCTGTCTAGTTTTATAGTAATCTTATTTATATTAATGATGTTCTGATCTTTTGCACAAAGTATTGTATCGCATAGGCCTCCTATTGAACAACAACAAAAAAACAACTTAGCCAATAATGATGTGTAAGGTATGAGAGGGAGATAAATGGACGTTCACTTTTGCATTAGTGTTTATGTGTCCGCTGATTTAGATTTGTGCATTCTTGAGTATCTTTATCATTTCTCAAAAATGTTTTCTATTCATTTATATTTCTTTTAGAGCAGATAGATAAAGCTGACTTCTAAGAAGAGTTTGGCTGATAATATATGCAGTAGCAGTGTTACTTTAAGGGCTGGCTGCATCATGCATTAACATGGGTAAAGGTGGATGTCCACCAGCTGCCCACTCCAGCCACTCTTAGTAAACCCACAGTTCAAGTGAGAAGGGTGATCTGGTTCAGCACATTGCCTCTTCAAGACAAATCAACTTCCTCCTCATGCCTCTTTGAAGCCTATTCTAGAAATTCCAGAACCACCTTTGTCTTTGTGTCACCTGCATGCTAGAGCCAGTTTCTTGCTCTACTTTTCTTTGATGAAGGGCCGTCCCTTTACTATGGGCGACTGTGCCTGTAGGAACAAGTCAAATTTGATTTTTCAAGTGCACTGTCAGTTATTTTATTGCTTAGGTAAAAGAAAACAAGGACTTAACCAATTTGGACTATGGCAGTGTTAGTTATCTTCAGAAATTGGATGTACAATACCAAATAGAGATGAAACTCTTTTGTGTTGATTTTTTTTATTAATACCCCAAATAGCCCCACATACATATCACTCACCTCATCCTGAAATGCATGTCTTAAGAGACAAGCCAGGAGAATCCTATTGGTCAAAAACATATTCCTGGGATATATGTGAGAAGGAGGGCTAGTTCCCTGCAGATAGCACTGGGGAGGAACAGAGAGTTATGTGGCACAGTAGATAAAAGCAGGGGAGAAAAAGCCATTTGCTTCTCAGAATCAGAGGAGGAAGGATCGCCATGGACAGCTCTATCTCATGTTGCTGGGAACGTCTATTGGAAATAGATATCAGGGACATGACTTGTATCCATTGTGAGGACTACATAAACGCCTCTATTTATAAATACAAATTATATTTTACAAACACGATGTAAATAAGTATCCTTGGGAAGATCCAAAAGCAACATTCCAGAGCTGGAAGTCATCAGTGATTTTGGTAATGTTTATAGAAGACTTTGAGCTCCTCAGCTATAGTATGAAGTGTGAGTGGCTCTGTGTATTAGTTTTTATTTATTACCCATGAGTAACACTGCTGACTGAAATAAAACCCAAAAGAGGGTGTAGAAGAGTGTTGTTTGACATTTAAAAGCAAACAATTTCTGGAACAAAGTTCCAGAAAATATCAATAGTTGTTTATAAGCACAGCGTGGGAATGTTTCATGCAAAGCACATGAGTTTAGCAAAGTTTAGCTTGCTCTGTAAAAGCCAGTTTTCACTGCCTGCTGGTCCCAGCTTGAAACAGAAAGTAAAACCCTATATTGAAGATTAAATTCTGGAACAAAGACAATGATAAGGTAAGGAAAATTTTAAATATACCGAAATTTTGGCAAAATTGCTTTCCTTTGAAATTAATACAAGGAGGAGGGTAGATGCAAAGAGCATGACACAACAAAACGCTTTCTATGAAATAAGATTAATCTCCTATGTTGAATGAAGATAGAGGCAAAAGACAGCCATCCAGTGAGTGCTGTGTAAATCACATTATGGGGACTTGCTTAAAGCATTCACCTAACTTTCTATATGGAGGTGGCTGGTGGAACCACCATATGCCAGCTTGGGTCTGGGCCAGGCAGGCACACAGGAAGGCTTTTGCATTCCAGCCGTCTACTCCCCGCCTGGCGAAAGCACTTTTTGTAGAAGTGGCCAAGTTATTTGTACACAATGGGAAGCTGAAATTTCATTTCCACATGAAATTAGTGAATAATGGCTTTCAAGAATCACTGAATAAGCATGCCCAAGATGCAGTCAGCATTGTAAGTCTATACAGGACGCCAGCCATCTGGATGAGAAATGAATCAGTTATGTCACTACTTTGGGTGCGGCAAGGGTGGGGCCAGGAGAGGGCAAAGTGTCCAGATCCTGCAGTGGTGCTTTTGATTTTCACTGGGGCTTTGTTGTGGTCAAGGTTTGTCACTTCTGTGACTCCATGTCGCTTTTGTACTGGTCTAATTTACTAAGCCACAAATGCATATGCTTTGAGGTCTAATTGTAATGTAATGGCCATTGTGTTCTCTATTTAATGTTTTTGCCTTACTATTTTATGATATTTATTTTTATCATTTACAAAACTATACTTAATTGATACATTAGTTTTGGATTTCAAGCTCTAAAGGGGTAGTTATTTTATCGGCATGGCTAAGTTCATGATTCTAGAAAACACCACTCTAGACTTACTATTTTTCAAATAGTAAGAGATTTGTATTTTCAGCGAGATTCATATTTTCCCGCAATTGTGAGGGCATAGTCTCCCTTTCTGCTAATTTAAAGGCTAGTTAAAATGTGATTTGAGAAAATATGATTTCATTTTTGGTAAAGTATGATTTGAAAAAATGAGGCCAGGGCTATTTATTGTTAGATATGAAACCATTGGTAATTTCCCTACATATAATAATTAAAGCTAAAGCACAGATACCAGACTGAGAGAAGCAGATGGAAACATCCCCTAGGTAATTCTGAACATTTGTTCTCAAAAGTGGAACAAGCGCTAGCAAGATGTATAATCATTTTCTTTCAATTATACCTGATTTCAATTTAAAAGAAGTATTTTTGGCAAAGCAGTGTTTTAATTTTATTTGACTTATTTTGGCTTCTTTCAAAAACTCTTTGGAATTCAGTGCATAAACAGTGCATAAATGAAGGAATTTGAAGGAAATTAGATAATGCACCATAAAAATAATACTTAGGTTTAAGATTTTTAAGGCGTAGGAAAAAATCAAAACTTAGCTGGTGCAAACAAATAGCTTGATTGTCACATAGTCTGATTCTATAATAGAAAAGGTTAAGAATATACAGGAAGAAATGAGGCACTGAAAGGGTTCGTTAATTTGCTCGGATTCCATGGCATAGTATTTCAGATAAAATATCATTTAATGTGCATTAGGATCAGACCTATTTGTTTTACAATCTTGGAGATTTGTTGATGCACATACTGCTCTGATACATGGGCCATCAGCTGGAGGTTGGCTATCTTTTGCAGTTTGAGCTATTTAGTGTTACTGTTGTAGTGGGGTTTGGCTTGTAACTTTACCGTGTAAGTGATGCACATTAATTTTGAGGCAGCTGCTCATTAAAAATTCTTTCTAGTAAATATAATAAGTGAACATATTTTGGAATATGCCAGCACATAATGTATTAAGTTGATTTTGATAAGTGAATTTGGCCAATTAATTTGATTGGCAGGTAGGAAAATTACTATTTATGGAAATCCAGCATGACTGACTATACAGTAGTACTTTGAGTCCTGTTTTAACATTTAGGGATTTTACGTATATCCTAAGAACCTCCCAGAGGACGTGGTGTTGGTTATGAATCTGTAATAGAAGATACGTTACGAGGTAACGTGTGTGGTAGAAGAACTGGAAGCAGGACCTTGGCCTCTGATGCTGTATTTTGTGTGTGTTTTTTTTAAACCTTTCTGTGTAATATGGCTTCAGGGAACATATCTAAGGAAGAATGCTATCAGTTGAGAAGTTAACTTATTTCCTTTTCATTTGAAAATAAAGAATACTTTGCTTTGGCAGTGTACCTGGTAAGATTGCTTAAAAAGATTTTGGAGTCTTTTCTGGAATTTGTTGAGGTGAGCCTGGACCAGTGGTTCTCAACCTTGCTAATGCTGCAGCCCTTTGATACAGTTCCTGTGGTCGCAACCCACAGGTTGAGAACTGCTGGCATAGACACATTTCAGTACTGGATGGTACTGAGTGAGAGAGAAAAATGCAGAGCACAGAGACAGTGGCAAATCTGTCTTTGAGAAGAGGGATACAAGTCCTTTCGTGGAAGGAGCTTCTTTCCTCATCCACAAGTCAAAGACCCTTCCACAGTTAGTCGCAGAGAGAGCCCTGTGGCCCCAGGGACCTGGAGCGTGGCGGTGACTCACCTGATCTTAGGGCTGGTGAGTTGTGGCTCCTGCCATGGCAGTGGCTTGCCTGGGAGGTTGAGTTCTGTCAGTGGATCCTTTTTCTCTACAGCAGCCTAAAGCAGATGAGCTGTTGGGATCCCGCACCTGGGAAAGGGGTGTAATCACATATGTATTGTGTTGTAAGCAGAGTGAGATGAGAAAGGGATAAAATGGGTGCTAGACAACTGTAGTGTCACTTTCCTGACCTCAAGATAAGGGAAGGGTGTTCTGACAGCTCTCCTGGCCATGGCCGGCAGGGACGCCCTGGGCAGAACTTCCACTCTGGTTAACATGCTTACTTTTGATTCGTTAAGGTTTGGATGGCAAAAGCTACTTGAGGGTGAGAGGTTCTGATACAGTCTAGTGTGAATTAGTGAGGTCTCCCTGCCACCTCCATGGAATTGCAGCCCGGTTACATCTTTCAACTTTTCCTTTGAACTAGAGCTGAGTTGGTAAAGCGGCCCCAGGAGGAGCCCTCAGTTGAAGATGAGGCACCGTTTTAAAGGTTATTTTCAAAGCTCTAGCCTTTTCCTCATAGCATTTTTCTTTGCAGTTACATCTTCAGTTATCTTTGTGACCTTGTAATGCATTTGTTTACATGTCTGTCTCACCTACTAGATGGTGAGCTTCAGAAAGGCTTTCTATGCGGGATTCTCCTGGGGATTCCTGATAGCTGGCCCAGGGCAGAACTCAATAAATGTGTGGGATTAATGAATATTGAATGAATAAGTAAGTCATATGCAAATGGGTTTTTTCAAGGTCTTAATGTTTTTTTTCTTAAATTCTTAATACAGTGTTCTAAAACTTCAGTCTTTTTTAATATCATTTATCATTTTATCATCCTTTTATTCTTCCAATACATGTATTTTTATAGAACAGAGATACCTGTTTAGGCTCTTGATTCAGAATAAATGAGATCTGAATTAAAGTGATCTTAATTATACCAAGAAAAAGTTACTTTGTTATACTTATATAAAAAATTGAAAAATAGAACTCTCTGCTTAGGAATATCATAATTTGTTTATCATAATTAAGGTACCGCTTTACAAAAAACAATCAGCTGTACATTGATGATTGCTAAAGAAAATTTTTCTAGATTTAGCAAATAGGAGCATTTCTTGGTGAGTTTTTACTCTCATGTAGGCTTTGCGTTAAAACCTTGTGTTTGTTACTGTTAGGACATCTTTGTAATTGAAATCTTTAGAGGTAATAGACTTGTCGCTGTGCTCAAATATGAACTGCCACTTTAATTGGATTTATTTGAAGGGTTTATGAATGAAAGTTTATGATTTTCTAATTAGTAAAGTTGATAGCAGATTTTCTGACCTTGTTAACCTGTTGCAGAATCCAGTTGCCTTTTGAGTGATTATTTATAAATGCTATCTTAATGCAATATGCTTCTCCTAAGTGATACATTTAAATGAAATTTTATTTTTCCTATTATCTACTAGAAGATATAACGGATCTGAGTTTATATTTGTAATTGTGTTGTTTGTCAAACGCCTTGAGAGAAGACTCTTTCTGCTTTTATTTAGTTGCGTAAAATTCCTCAAGTTCCTACTTCACCCGGTTTTTAACCTACATCTTTTCAGAACCTAAAAATTGGGGCACGTACACTCAATTCTCATTATTCATGGTAGTTATGTTGTATGAAGTCACCCTGAACACTGAATTATGGAATACAGAACCGTTGCTCCTGGGGGAGCTGCAGGGTTAGGTTCCCGTGAGCCTCTTGTCAGAATATTTTTGTCAACCAGTGAATATATTACTTTGTTTTATTTGTATTTCTGTTTAAAAACATTTTATTGATTTATTATTGTTGAACTCATAACCAACAGCACTATAACTTGTAAGAAGCTTATCTCACATGTGTGTTTTATCTGTAAGAGGTATCACAGCCTTTCTGTGTCTGGGAAGACCAAGACAGCACCTTAGCACTGTGGATGGGGATCATTTTAATCAACAGGATCACCAAAAAAAGCAGAAAAGTACAAAAAAAGTGTATTGCTAAATAGATTATAAAAAGGACACTGGACATTGTGAAAGCTGCAGAGTATTGCTGTGTTTAACCTCTGAGTATCACTGTGTTTAACCTCAGCTAGGAACATGTGTATTGGAGACCCGCATTTTTATAGCTCTCTGCAAGTGTGGAAGTTGACTATGAAGGATCTACACGTATTGAGTTTGTGGAATGACGTCTAACTATATCATCTCTTGAGCTTGAAGATAAGGCATCTGAGACTCAGATGTCAGGTAGTGTCCGTTCAGTAAGCCTCCACTAGGGACCTGATGTGTACTGAGCGCTACACTGAGTAGGATGGGGTCAATCTGTCTCTACTACACCCCTAGTTGTTAATGGGCCTTAAGGCTTTGTGTCTATATTCATATAAATGCTTACTTAAGAATTAACTCTAAATATGTTTATTCCTTTGTTTATTCCCTGTCACTCTTCTTTTTTTTTTTTTTTTTAGACAGAGCCTCAAGCTGTCCCCCTGGGTAGGGTGCTGTGGCATTACAGCTCACAGCAACCTCCAACTCCTGGGCTCAAGCGAGTCTCTTGCCTCTGCCTCCCAAGTAGCTGGGACCACAGGCGCCCGCCACAACGCCTGGCTATTTTTTGGTTGCAGCCGTCATTGTTGTTTGGCGGGTCCGGGCTGGGGATTCGAACCCGCCACCTGAGGTGTACGTGGCTGGCGCCTTAGCCGGTTGAGCTATAGGCGCCGAGCCCCCTGTCACTCTTCTTAAAAAGCAAAGTCATTCTTTAAAACTTTAGTTAAAGTAAAATTTTATGTCCATCCTTCTCTTGCCTCCCAGTAGGATAAATACATTTCCTGTAAAAATCGGTACCCAGAAAGTCATAACGGCATCCGTATGATTTCACTTTTACCCTAGAGCCAAGAGACAGGACAGAACGGAAGTGGAGGAACTGAAAATGATGTGCTTCTTTAGATAGGAGCGGCGTGGTAACAAACACACAGAGCTCAGTACTGGAATGAAAGTTCCAAGAGCTGGCTTATTCCTCATGAAGAATCTGTGGGCAGGGAACTAAACCTGCCGTGTTTCAAGGCGGACCTGTCAGGAGCCAGAGAACTGAGGATCCCATAGTTTGAGCAGAGTATTGAGTGTACTTGTACATTTTGTTTCACGACCACGAGTGTTATTGGGAAGTAAACATAAAAGCACCTCTGGGTGTGTTCAGATGGTCTCTCTTGCTGATTTACCCCCTGCCATATGGATGCCTTGAAATTCTGTCGTGTACTTTAGTTTATCTGCAGGTCTTACATCATGGTCCTCAGATCTTTCAGAAATTGGAGCTCTGTCTCTGAAACTTAAATCCTCCACTGACTGATGCAAGGCTTAAAAATCCCCTTCATACGAGCCTGCCTTTCCTGACATTCTGGGCTTCCCCCATGTGGAAGTTGTAGCCGTGCTGGGTCACAACACGCTTCTCTGAGTTACCTGCCTGACGTCCTCCCTTGGAGTATCTGCTCTGCCTTAGAGCTCTTGTCTGCTCCCAGGTTCTAGGCTTGTTACCTGGCCCGTCTGGCCACAGTCTTGAAGGATTGCTTGCGTTATTGTTGGTGTGATGATGATTCTGCAGCAAAGTACAGAATTTCCATTAACAGCCAACAACTAGGTTCCAAAGAAATCCCCTCTATAGATATGTGGTTAGAAGGAGTGTGATGTAGTGGTTCAGAGTATGGAATATTCAGTTGGAAATTCTAATTCCTCATCTACAAAAAGGGGAGATTTGTAAGGATTCAATAAAATAATGCATATCAATGCATACAGGATAATAGCGATCATGGAGTAATGGCTTAAGAAGGTACTAACTGTGTTACGAAACTTTTTACTGTTTTCTTACTCTAGCAAATTATTTACATAGACTTTGATATACTTTATCAGACTGCATTTAGTATATAACATTGTTGGTATTTAAATGTAGTTAAGTGTACATACTGTGTATATGAAATTGTGAAATAGGAAACATCTACATTTAAGAGATCGATTATAAACTTGGACTTGAGAAAATACTCTATTTTTGTTTTTCTTATTAATCCTATATATTTGTGTGTCAGCAAAACAATATAGGAAAATTGGCCAGTTATAACTATAGAGTTGGATACTATATTTATGCTTGTAAAAAAAAATGGGTATTTTTGAGGGCAGTGACCATATGTGTATATATTTTCCAAGACTCTCTGTTTTCCTTGTTGACTTAATGAATATAATGTTAAATAAATGAAGAAATACAAGGAGTTTTATCCTCAGCTGCTCCCTGTTTCTCTCTAGACTTTCTCCTTTGCTTTAGTGTTTTCTTCTCCCCCAGCCACATGGTGGCCTGGGCTGAGTTTTTCAGAACCGCAGGATTTTCCGGGAAGCAGCAGTTATCCGTTCCTGGACTTTTGTAACAGAGAAGCCAGTGGATTGAACAGATTCAGGGAGGTTCCTCCTGTAAGCGCTTATCTGGTTCACTGATTGCTTTGTAATTGTTACTACTTTGGAAAAGGATTTCTTTTTCATCTGGGCCCTCAGATTATATAGAAGGAGACTTTTTGCCATTTAGATATTCTTATCAAGATGTTTTTCTTCTCTTTTATAAATAATAGTATTATTAGACATAGGATGAGGCTGTCTTGTAGTCAGTGCCAAAGGAAACAGTGTGATAGGCATTTGCAGTAAGGGTTTGCTAGATAGAGCCTATCTTGTTTTTCTTGCTTGCCTTTAATCAGTGCTCATATTCTCTTAAAACTTTCTTATCCATCTTTTATGGCATGGTTAGGGAATTTCCTTCCTTTCTTCCTTTTCTTTTTGTGACAGTGCTTTCTGTTTCTTTAATTTATCAAGGTGTCACATACATCAATCTTTCTGTGCTGTGCTAAAGACGTTCTACATTGGCTAGAGAGTCTGTTGCTGGTTTTCTTCCCGATTGCAACCAAGGAAGGCATTGCTAGTTGTTTTGCCTTAGGTCTTTTGAATGTGTTTCAGTTTCTAACTTTGTCTATTAATATTTTTTGTTTTAAACAGATTGAGCCCTTCTTCAAAGCAGACATAGTATTTTCCTTCAATGGAATTCCTGTCTATGACAATATCTGTTCTTCATTGTGACATTTAAAAATTTTTGAAAATTTATTTTTTTTAGAGGCAAGATTTCACTGCATCACCCAGTCTGGAGTCAAACTCCTGTGCTCAAGTAATCCTCGTACTTCAGCCTCCTACTACCCTTGGGTAGCTGGGACATAGATGTTGTACCCATGCCTCCAGGCTCTGTGACTTGAATGTTGATTTTTCTTGTATATAGGTGCCTGCAGAATCCTTTTCTCTTTGTGTTGTTTTGTCTTTTGTTTTTTAAACAGGATAACTTGTCAAAAAGCAGAGAAAACACAGAAGGCTTTTGTGATCAAGAATGACATAAGTTACAAATCTCAGTTTTATTGTTATCCACTAAAAAAAAGTACATCTTTTCTGTACCTATTTAGTTACAGGGGAGTGATTTTTCTAGATGCCACACAAAGCTTTAGGGAATGTCTTTCTTTGGGGTTTGCTAGAATAAAATTGAAAGGAAGAAATTCCTGAACAATTTATATGTCCCTATTTTTTTCTTATAAGATTTATTGTTGTCTGGTACATTTCTTTTAGAGAAGTAGATTTTGAGATCATTAAAATGATAAGTGCTGAGAATAACTTTCAGTTTTATTTGCCACCAGTAACAGTAGCAGCTTTAGCTTTTTTTTTAACTTTCTGAAGATCCATCCTATTACCTGATTCATTTAGTTTTTTGTTGGAGGTGATAGACATTCTGATCATTGTTTCAGAACACATAGCTACTTTAGTTTTTTGTTGGAGGTGATAGACATTCTGATCATTGTTTCAGAACACATAGCTAGTGAGATATTTATACAGCAAGTATAAGTATCAAATAAAGCTTTTTGGTATAGTAACTTGAGGTTTATTTTGTATAATAGCGTAGATAAGCCCTCATGCTGACTCAGCCTTATCAACCTGCTTGACAAAATGAGCTTAGTGGGACGAGTCTCTCAGTGTCACCTTGCTCAGCAACCCCTTTGGCTTTTGTGAATGGACTAGATTAAAACACAGTAACATGGTGTGAATTGGTTGGTTGTTTTTTAGCAGGTTGTTCTGTCTATCTGGAGGTACTAATGTTTCCATGTGCTTTCCTTTTAAACACAGTCAACCCTAGAAAATAGGACTGGTTGGAACCCATGACTATTGACTGCATTCCAGTTTGGGTTTTTCTCTTTAACTCACTTTAATTTTTCTCAGCAATATGCTCAACCTCTTTGAGCCTCTATTTCTTCATCTCCAAAGTTAGGATATTGGTGTCATAGACCTCTTTGGTCCCCTGCTTTAGTAGTTGATAATTTTTAAGATAGTTTGGAGAGAGCCTCACAATGTCTTTCCCTTGGGTATAAGATGTCTCAATATCTGCTTATTACAACGTATTTGAAATTGCTGTCAGTAGGAACCCTGAAAGCAAGTTGTGTGGAACATTAACTGGCAAGCTACTTTGCTTTAAAAATATGCACAGTAATATATTGAAGACTATCAAAACTCAAGGAACAAAGGAAATTGATAAGGTGATCTTTAATCCTTCATAAAAACAAAGAGATGACAGCTGTTGACATCTCGCTAAAATTGTGTTCCACAAATGGGAAAACCGGTGTTCAACTTTGGCTTCAAAAAAGAGAGCTAAGGGAAAAGAAGAAAAGGGGAAAAGGAATATATTCCTTGCCAAAGTAAGTGACCAGAGTTTGTGGAAGGAAAACTGCTTGGAGCCTTTGGGTCAGCAGTATGACTAAACCCTGACTTACATGTAAACAAATGTGAAATTACTGGATTGAGAAGGTGCATTGAAGAAAAGCTGTTTGCAAAAACGTCCAAGGGCAACTGGAATAACATGACAGCTGAGCTGAAAGGATTTGAGAACCAGAAAAGCATTTGGTTTTATTAGTTTGGGGAATGTTTCTGCTAGCATTCTTTTCTCTAACTGTACTCTTCAGGTATTTAACGTATCTGTCACATGAATACTTATTCCCTGCCATTTACATATGAAAAGAAATATAGGAATTAACATTTCTAGGGAGTGTATCAGTACCAGCCACTGTTCTATAGGCTTTAAAAAATTACTCCTTTAATGCTCAGAACCACTCTAGGACATTAAGGCACAGAGAGCGTATGAGTCAGTTCTGTCATGGTGGCAGACAGCCTCCATGTTGTAATGGAGCTTCACAACAGTGCAGTTCTTACTCTATTCAAGGTCTGGTGGGTTAGCTGCTCTGCTCCAAGGGATGTTCACCGGGGACCCTCCTTGTTCTTGACCATTGCCGATTATTATGAAAGAAGATAGCAGAGCATATCTTGTCTTGGCTTTTAAAGTTCCTTCTTGGAAGTTACATATGGGTTTTTTTTTCTATGTGTACTTCCTTGGCCAAAGCAAGTCATGTGCTAAGCCTGGTGGGATGGGGAAATAAAATCCCCCCACGGAAAGGGGCAGTGCGTATTTGTAAATAATGATGCAGTCTAACGTTGAGAGGATAAGTGACTTCCCTTAGCTCAATGTGCTAGCAAATGGAAGGGCTAGGATTCTGAATGCCAGGAGCAAGCCGTCTGGCTCCAAAGTCTGTTCCTTAACGGCACGTCTATTCTGCCTATCTAGTTATGTGTCTCTCAAGAAGAGTTATAATGGATTTTGAGAGCTTCCCATGAAATTCATATAGATGTTTCTTAGCATTCATATTACTGAAAAGCCACATGCAATGTAAAAATCAAACTCTAGTTGGAATCATAAGGTTAAGGATGAGGAATTTGGAACCAAGCATGCCTGTGCCCAGACGCTGCTGTCATCAGTTACTAGCTCTGGGACCTTGGGGGGACATACCTAATCTCTCTGTACCTCATTTTCATTATCTGTAAAATTGGAATAATAATAGGGCCTCCCTCACTGTTGGAGAGAGAATTAAACACGTTAATAACTAACTAAAGCACTTAGAATATAATTACTATATGAACATTAAATATTATTATCTTCTTCCATCTTATATGTAACCAAAATATGTTCAAAGACTATTGCTCACCACCCCAGCCGCCATCTGCCTCCAGGCATGACGGGCATCTCTTGTCCTTCAGAAAGTGGCTTTTGCTGGCACTTTGCCTTTCCCCTTTCCTGTTTTAAGATACAAACGATGCCTTCATTTCTTCATGTTTTTCCTCTCTCCCTGTCTCAGTGAAACATGATAATTATAAATGCTTAGATTTGTTTACATAGAAACACAAAGTTTGCAATGACCTGTTTTGGCAGAATTAATTTTTCTGGTCTGTGTTGTTGTGCTGTTATTATTTTGCAGAAATATCTGCTGCTGTCTGCTTACTAGTTGCTGTCCTGTTTCTTCAGACACTTTTGCCCCTGTTTGGAATATCCTAGATGGTTAAATATCTGAGAATTTTTTTTTTTTTTTAAACAGAGTTTCACTATGTCGCCCTTGATAGAGTGCTGTGGCGTCACAGTGCACAGCAACCTCCAACTCTTGGGCTTAAGTGATTCTCTTGCCTCAGCCTCCCAAGTAGCTGGGACTATAGGAGCCCACCACAATGCTGGCTATTTTGTTGTTGTTGTTATTGTTGTTGTAGTTGTCATTGTTGTTTAGTAGGCCTGGGCCTGTTTAGAACCTGCCAGCCCCGGTGTATGTGGCCAGTGCCCTAACTGTTGAGCTGTGGGTGCTGAGCTCTGAGAATTCTTTTATTACTCTCAGAGTTTTATCTTGTGTCAGATATTTTAAATTATTTGACCCACTGGTTTCCATATATTTCTTATCTTTTAAGAGATTTGGTTGTTTGTTACTGGTTTCTTTTATTTATCCCTCTATGAAGAGTCTCACTGTCTACTTTTTTGGTTGCTTTTTAGCTACTTGTCTAGATAGTGTTAGTAACTGAATATTATCTAAACACGGCCACTGTTAGGATTGCATCCCCTGTACTTTTGTAGATAGTCTAACACTTGGGGAGAGTAAGGTAGGAGGATTGCTTGAAGCCAGGAGTTGAATACCAGCCTGAGGAAGAGGAAGAGACCCCGTCTCTACAGAAAATAGAAAAATTAACCAGATTTGGTGGCATGTGCCTATTGTCCCAGCTATTTGGGAGGCTGAGGCAGGAAGATCTTTTGAGTTAAGAGTTTGAGGGTGAAGTAAGCTGTGATGCCACCGCACTTTAGCTCAGGTGACAGAGAGACCCTGACTTAAAAAAAAAAAAAGAAGAAGTTTGAATTTCTCTCTTATCCTTTAAAGTTGGCATTCTTTAAAAGTGACTGTTTTCTTGTTATTTTGAACAGTCTTACCAGTAATGATGTGAAGGACAGGAAGGAATAGGAGAGGAAGATACTTTGTTACTTGTTTACCTGTTACACTTACTGTGTGAGCTTTTACTCGGCATCTCATAGTTGAACATTTCTAGGAATGTGCTCCATATGAAGTGTGCTGAGGGTGGAGACAGGCAGACAGTGCACAGATCACAACACATGGACTGAAAGCTACCGTGTTCTGGAAGGAAGAACGAGGACTGTGCTCAATATACAGTGACAGTGGAGGGGCCAGACAGTAATGAGAGAACAGGATACAGGATCAATGCTAGTTAAGGATTTTAATGGAAAACCTCAAATGGAGTTAGTCCAACTGCAAGAACACAGAAACGATGGAGTTAGCCCTCCCTGCAAAGATTTTGTTTTCTGCTATGGGTCCAAGTAAGGATTAATTTGTAAACATATGAAAAGCATTTTTCAAAGAATGGACAGCCCATGTGGTGGACCCCAGTTTCCTTCTCTTAGAACAGTCCCAGCCTGTACAGGGCAGGAGTAGGTGTCAGAATGTGCTCTGTGACTCTGCCCTGGGCCAAGCTGCTCAGTTTAGAATGTGCGTCTCGCCTAAGCTATGCCGATAGGATCATAGTCCCAGGAATCTAAAATGTGGAACTGATGGAATAGAAACCAGTTGTCCCAGAGCTCATCCCGGGTATCATCATGGAAGTCCCTAGCGAAGAGGTACGTAAATCCTGCCACAGAGGCCCCTGTAGATTGTCTGGCTCCCACCTCGCCTAGGTCTTGGTAGTGTAGTTTTTTCTGAAATATAACACGTTAGATAAGATGCCTCTCAAGATAACTAACCAGAGTTTGTTTCTGTTACTTGGAACCAGGAGAAACAGAACTCACATGTCCCTGAAAAGATTAGAAAAAGGAATATAATCAGTGCATGCAGCTCAGAGGTGAAAATAATTTTGAAAGGAAAGTGAGTGAACTTCATTCTGACAGGTTATGGACTCATAAAAATAAATTGGCAGGTGATCAAAGCATCAGATTACTCCTACCAAATGCTTTAGAGAAGGTTATTAAGTGGAATGGTTTACATAAATCAGTAAATGTATAGTATTCTTGAAGATTAATAATGGCTCAGTTGGATAGAGACCTGAGTTAAGGAGGGCTTGGTTATGGTTACTGACTCCAGCAGATCTAGTTCCATAACTATAGGTCACCTAACTTCTCACCACCCGCAAGTGGCCAACGTATGCCCCAGAAATGCAGGCAGTCAGAGAGTGTACTTGCAAACCGTCCCCATCCTGGAAGGCCAACTAAGTCGTTATTCTTACAGAGCACCAAAATAGCATCTTATCCTGGGCATCACAGTAGACTTAGTAAAAAGAGCATGAAGAAGGAAGTACTAAAAACAATCTCTATGGCTCAGATGATTAATGCTGGAGGGTTAGCTACCAAGTGTGCCATTTGAATCATTCATATGGTCCTCTTGAATTCTTCTTGAGAAATAACAAGAAAAAGAAATGGAAGTGAGTTCCTTAGGTTAAAAAACCTACTTTGTAATACAGAGTTTATGCTACGTAGTTCTATAGTTCCCACGTTTGCCTGCTAACTTTTTAAGGGTCTTAAGTTTGTGAAATATGACAGCCATTTCCTCTATAAAGACTTTCTTGATTCTCTTGGTCATTACTAAGCACTCCCTCTACTGAAAGTGCATCACACTTTTTGCTTGTGGCCCCCGTTAGGTTTTACTAAGCTACAAATGTACCATGTATCTGTACCTTTGTATACAGAGAGATGGATTATATACAAACATACAGATTTGATAGATTTTATGTTAAAATATATCAGGCTATATTAGTTTGCTGGGGCTGCCAAAACTAAGTACTGTACACAGAGTGGTTTAAACAACAGAAGTTTGTCTTCAAGTTCTGCAGGCTAGAAGTCCCAGGTGTGTTGACAAGGCTGGTTGCCCCTGAGGGCTTGAGAGGAAATCTCTTCTCTGCCTCTCTGCTACCTTCTGGTGGTTTGCTTACAATTTTTGTTTTCCCTCAGCTCATAGGACCATCACCTCAATTAATGCTTTCGTCCTCATGTGGTGGTCTCTTGTGTGTGAGTCTATCTTCAAATTTTCCCTTTTTTTTTTTTTTTTTTGAGACAGAGCCTCAAGCTGTCCCCCTGGGTGGAGTGCTCCTGGGCTCAAGCGAATCTACTGCCTCAGCCTCCCAAGTAGCTGGGACCACAGGTGCCCGCCACAACGCCCGGCTATTTTTTGGTTGCAGCCGTCATTGTTGTTTGGTGGGCACGGGCTTCGAACCTGCCACCTTAGGTGTATGTGGCTGGTGCCTTAGCCGCTTGAGCCACAGGTGCCGAGCCAAATTTTCCCTTTTAATAAAAACTCCAGTCGTGTAGGATCAGAGCCCATGCTGAGGACCTCATCTTAAGGCAGTCACTTCTGTAAAGACCTTCATTTCCAAATCAGGCCGCGTTCTGAGATACTAGAGGTAGTATATGAATTTAGCGAGATACTTTTCAACCCATAATGCAGAATGTAGACATATTATCTGGTTTTGGAGACAGAATGCTCCTTGACTACAGGGATTGAGGCTTACTCATCATTGTGTCTTCCTCCCAAAGGGCCTCCAACATAGTAAGCAGCATAATAGTAGTATTTGTGGGATGAATGGATGGTATTTCCAGTCTGTCCAAGAAATCACCATTTTGTTGAGCTGAAGTCACCCTTATGTGTGTCTGTCGCCCCACAGATGACAAAGGGAGGCTTTAATGCAGGGGTCCTCAAACTTTTTAAACAGGGGACCAGTTCACTGTCCCTCAGACCATTGGAGGGCTGGACTGCGGGCCCTGTGATGAGTTGGCTGCTAAGCAGGACAGATAGCAGCGGCAAAAACACCCAGCGGGCCAGATAAATATCCTGGGGGGCTGTATGTGGCCTGCAGGCCGTAGTTTGAGGATGCCTGCTTTAGTGTATAAATGAGGCTCTGTTCCAGTCCAACAGGGCTTTTATCCATGTCTCTTGCAACTTCTTCAAACTCAGAAGCCTTCCTTTTCTGAGCCTAGACAGATGGCTTGGGTCTCCTCACATACTCTGTTTATAGGGCTTTTGTCTAAATAGAGACAGAATGAGATTTCAGGGCGACTGATAACTGAAAGCCATGGAGACTAAATTAGTTGCCACATAAGGGCTGCTGTTACATGCGCTCATAGGTATGTCACGCTCCGTCAGAGACAGTTTGGAATTCCCCCTCCGTGCTAAGCTACAAGTATTCATGGTTTTGAATGTTGTCAAAACTGATGGAACAATTTGAACATTAGTAATGAAATTCTGTTCTTTTAAAAAGTTTTTCTCAACTATCAGATATAATGCAAGCCTAGATTTGTTTTTAGTGGAATTTAAATATGAGAAGAAGAAATATTGGTGGGTTAGATGTGAAGGCATAAGGAATCCTAAGTTTCTTAGAAAACATGGAGACACAAGGAATGGCATTCAGCAGACTAGCTTTTACAGAAATGAAAATTAAGAAATTAAATGGTTCTTCACTGATTTTGAAAAAATATAGATGATGTCTTAAACTGACTTTATGCTTAAGGAAAAAGTTATTATAAGAGTTAAGACTAGAAATTCCTTATTATAAGAGTTAAGACTAGTATTTAAAAGCAGAAATTTTGGTTCTAAAATATGTGAAAACACTGGGTAGGAGAGCTTTGGGATTTCGTTCTGTCCTAGAGAGGAGGAGGAGAAAATGAGATTGCTTTAATTTGGTATTGTGTGAAATTCAGGATTCTCTAGCTTTAACAAAATTTTGGGAATAAACCTTATTTTATTCTAGTGAAAGCTAAAAGTTACAAGCAGAAATATAGGAAACAAGTCCATTTCTTAATTGGATTGTTTACTAACAAGTGTACTCCATGTACATCTAAAGTGTACACAGTACTCCATGTATGGCCGTAGTAGTCGGGATTATAGGTAATTTGTATAGTTTTATTAGCATATTTTGTCAAACTCTGGGGCGTTGAATTAACTTCTGATGTTGAATGTGGGTAAAGGCAGATTATAATCTTGCCTCAAGTCAATGAGACTATCTTTAGTAGGCAACTAAAATTAGGGTTTTGTTTGCTGTTACTAATTATCTCTGTATTCCAGCACACCAGATTCTTTAAACAGTCTCTGTGGATTTTGGTGGGAGTCAGGAGGCATTCCTTAATCAGCGTAGCACATTATTAACTCCCATTGTCTCTCGGAGTCAGTAGAGGGTAAGTGTAAACCCTGTTGAGTTTCCTGCAGACTTCCTGCAGAATGACTCTTAGCTATTGCTGCACAAAATCATTTAAAGGTCAGCAATTTAGAATGCACTTTCAACTCACGGATCTTTATGTGTTATGGATGTTAATAGAGTTCCCCAAAGCATGCAATAAATGAGTGATTTTTTTTTTATTGTTATTATTGAAGTTTTGGGGCAATGCTGATATATACTGGAAAAAGTATTAGAAGTTTCTTTCATCTAGGTTGTGCATCTAAAAGGTTCTCTAAAATCTGCTCCCACCCTGAATGTCTGAGGGGGATGAGTAATTAAATGATCTGCTTTGGAAAGGCTAATTAATTTAACCGTTACTCAGGGACTGCTGCCACTGGTGTCCCCATCTGCCCACACGGCAGGCGCACCTGGCGCTCGGCATTGTGGCAGTTTCTGTGGGTGGGTGACCCATCAGGAAGCCTCTGTGTGTGGAGAGAATGGGCCTGGGCCTCCTTGGGGGAGCAAACCTGTTCTCCCTACATACACACCAGATCGCCACCGGGCTCTTATTCTTGGGGCCCGCCAGAAGCAGGAAAGGCTGATGATTAATTGAATCTTTTCTTCAAGATTTTAGTGTATAACTCTCTGCCCAAAGGCATAAATGAGAGTAATCACCTGTCTTAATTTCAATCTAGGCAGTTGGTGATAGCGTCATAGAGAAAAAATATGGGGGTGGGGAACTCTAAATGAAACAAAACTTATGCCTGAACGTTGGTTTATTTTGGGAATTTGATTAATATTTTTCTTCCTTTCTGCCAGAGATGTGGGTTCATACTACTTGGAATTCAGTGTGTTCCAAAAACTTAGTGGCTTTCTCATTGATTCACATTACAGTGTGCAAGAATATTCTGCGTCCTTGAACACTTGCAGTGATTTCTTGCATTTTCTGTGTGGACTAGGACCTGTGGGGTCCTGTGACCTTTTTGGAGATCCATAAGGTGAAAACTATTTTTATAAGAAGAACACTAAGGTATCTTTTGCCTTTTTTACTCTCATTCTCTCCTGAGCACCCAGTGGTATGCCAGAGGCTGTGCCACATGTGACATTGCAGCATAGTGAATGTGAAAGCAAATGTGAGAATCCAGATGCCATTTTTGTTAGTCATGTAATAAAGTCATTTCAAAAGTATGAAACAGCGCCACTAGTTTTACTATTTTTTTGAAATCTGTAGTTCTAGATTATTATGTTTTAACATAATATGTTAAATATGTTTAACATACGCATATAATGTTTTACATAAACATTATTATAATTATGTTTATGATAACCTGTAACAGAATTTTATTTTAAATGAAATAACATATAAAGTATTAGTTTTAGTTTTGAATATGATAAATACCAATTGCTACAACTAACAAAAAGAAAAGCTATTTGGCCTCCTTAGTGATTTTTTTTTGCTAAGTGTAAAGGGGTTCTGACTCTACTGTAAAGTTTGAGAGCCGTTACTATATCATGGAGATAATAATGGCTACCTCATGGGATTGTTTGAGGTTAAAAGGTTGAAATATTTCATGTGAAGTATTTAGAATAGTGCCTGACACAGCAACTATTCAGTAAATACCCACCATTATGATTATATTTTAAATAGAAAAGTCAGTCAAATGCTCTCAAAGGAGTAACTTGGGATAAAATCCTGACAGTAAAGTGGCAGATCTTGGAGCTGAACAAAAATTTAACCACATTGTATTTAAAAGACTAAAGGAATTTAGAGGGTAGGATAAAACGTCTAATAGAGATTATTTATGATTAAAATATTTGTGAAGATAGACTTGTTCTCCTATGTGATTTGTTGTTAAAAAGCATTAAATTAAAAAAAATTAGAAATAGCAGAATGTAGATGCCCATTTAGAAGAAAGTCACCTTCAATCTGTTGATACAATGCCACCTAACATTCATTTTAAAATCCAACTTTGAATATAGCACACCTGTATTGCATCTTTTTTTCCTTTATAACTTAATTTTATTTTTTAATTATTGTTTATGAAGACAGGATCTTGCTACATTGCCCAGGCTGGCTTTGAACTCTTCTTGGACTGAAGCCATCCTCCTGCCTCAGCCTCTCGAATAGCTGGGACTGCAGGTGTATGCTGCCATGCCAGGCGCCTACTGTGTCTGTGGTGCCCGTGTGCTTAGGCGTGCTCTCTTATTTGCACCTGAAGTCTCTGAATTTGAAACTGTCTTATTTTTATTGCCCAAGACCAAGAACTGTATCAGGCCTAAAAGTAAACTCACATTCAGTGTTGACTGAATGAATTAGAATTTTGATTATCATTGGATTAAATAATATAGTTTTGGTTGGTAAGATATTCTGACGAAATTAAAATAGAGATAGCTGTATATAATACAGAATACATAAGTAAGTTTTCAATAACTTTTAGGAACCTAAAAACTAAAACTAACATGAACTTAGAACTTTTTAGAGGTTGTGTTCTAGCTTTTTTTGATGCCACAATATCTTTACCACAGAGTAAAGGAAACTGACAGAATTTCCAAGATAATCAAGAATGTTTTTTCCTTTTTAAATACATTTGTGAGCATACTTAGTTGTTATACTCTATTTTTTAGAAAAGTCAAGTGTAGATCACACATATTCCCTGGTACTTTTACCCAAACCCCAGAGTATTTAGCGTATTGACAGCCTGCTTGATGTACCTTTGGATCTGTGCCTTTCAAGTGCATTGCATGTAACAGTGGAGGGGGAATAAAGTTCATGTGTAATTGAAATAGCAGACTAATTAAAATTACACGTGGACTTTATGTCCAGCCTGTATATAGAGTGGTTGGGGCCGTGAGTCTTACAATGATAGGAATAATTCTTCCCACTTAGGCCAAGTGTCCTTGCTTCTGCTTTTCTGTCATGGCAGCCTCACAGGGGCACCATCTCCCTGGTGGAGATCAGACTCTCCCCAGTTCAGGGTCAGGAGGGATCAGAGTCCTGGGTCTTCTCCAGGCCTGTCTGGAGGACATTGCTTTGTCTCCAGACAAGCCTGCCCTGTATGCTCCTGCACCAGAAGGCTTTGCAGCACCCTGTAGACTGAGGTCCCCACATCATAAACTGAAGATATTCTTCCTTTGCAAACTGCTCTCTTCTTAGGGAAATATTTTCTCAAAAATTGCAAGCCTTGCAGTTCTTGTCTGTATTTTACAAATGCTAAACATCCTCTTGGTTTTATTGGGGATACTGTTTCTGTGGGCTTAATTTGCAGATGTGTTGATGGTATTCTGAAGACCCATGGTTCACACACAGAATGTTATTGTTCATTATATTTAGTTGAGATAGTTTGGGGCTGTATTGAAGGAGTCTAAAAACCTGTTACTAATACTCCATTTGGGTATAAAACTGAATTAGAATAATAGCTCTGTTCTCAGAGCTTCCTGTAGAGAAAAATTCTCTTTGCTCTTAACTGAAAGAGAAGAAAGAGTTGTGACATCTTTTATTTCATTTGGTATTACATATTCTTTAAAGTTTATAGTCTTCTTTTATTTCTATGCTGTGAGTAAAGATCCACAGCTTTTTTTTTTTTTTTTTGAGACAGAGCCTCAAGCTGTCCCCCTGGGTAGAGTGCCATGGCATTACAGCTCACAGCAACCTCCAACTCCTGGGCTCAAGCGAGTCTCCTGCCTCCCCCTCCCAAGCAGCTGGGACCACAGGCGCCCGCCAAGGCTATTTTTTGGTTGCAGCCGTCATTGTTGTTT
The DNA here is from genome assembly GCF_000181295.1 of Otolemur garnettii. NCBI lineage: Eukaryota > Metazoa > Chordata > Mammalia > Primates > Galagidae > Otolemur > Otolemur garnettii. Next base: position 1,334,614 of record NW_003852475.1, on the reverse strand, counting down.
GGCGGGTCCGGGCTGGGGATTCGAACCCGCCACCTTAGGTGTACGTGGCTGGCGCCTTAGCCGGTTGAGCTATAGGCGCCGAGCCAAGATCCACAGCTTTTGAGAAAATATCCCTGGGCATTTGGTTTGCAAATCATAAAGTCAATACCTGCTTCATAAGGGACTACTGGCTTTGCCACAAACACATGAAACAAAACAGTGCTGCATTGCAAAAGCACAGTTTTCTGTTTCCAGCAGATGATCTAAGACCTTTAAATTGGAGCAAGGGTGTATGTGTATGTGAGTGTGTTTGATTTGCCTTGGGTAACTGGCAAGTCAAGTATTCTTTATGTTTCACACAAAGCTGTTTGTCAGAATCCTTAATTTGCATGAAAAAGATACTATCTCCGGTTGGTTTCACTCATGTCTTTGGACCACAGAGATTTGAAAGTATGGTTTGGCAGAAAGTATTAAACCCAAGGGCACATGAGATTACTTTATAAGGAAAGGACTAGCCATTTATTGTTAATATTTTGATTGAGTTGGTGATTTGATTCCAGAAATGTTAACATCTAGAATTTTGAGTATTTTATCATAGATCCTTTCATTGATTTTGATGACATTACTTCCTTGGTTTTTATAAAGATGACCTTTTTCATATAAAAAGTATAATTTCTACTTGAAAAAGAAGCAGTACTCCTGATAAAACACACACGTAAGGATTTGATATATTTAGATTGTGAACATTATTGAACATAAAGAAGAAAGAATTACTCCCTGCCCTTTTTTTTTTTTTTTTTTTTTTTGCTGTGAAACCCTCTTTTCAAAGGGAATGTTATTCAGAAGGCGATATAGGAAATAGCTTCAAGTTGCAGTGCTCTGGCTGTGGTAGACATGACACTGGCTTTGTCCACTTATTTCATAGAAGACCCTGAACTGTTCCTTGGAATCCTGAGGGGTCAGTGCTCTAAGATGTTACATGTTGCATTTCCTGCATAAGTGATTAAAAACAATTACCGAGCTTGGTCACTAAGAGACAGTTGTATTTGCTGTCCTCACAGATTCTGCTCCTTCACCATCTGGCCACTCTGAGTCAGGGTGGCTCCCACCTGCCTATCATAAGCAATTTTCCCACCTGTAGATGAGGGAGGGGTAGAGGGCAGGGCTAGAGTCAGGGATCGTTTTTTTCCTGTGAGCAGAGTGTTCTGAAATTCATGTTTGTATCACCTATTGCCACATGGCTGTTTAAAACTGGGCAAATCTCTGTTTACGTGGGACCAGGTCAGAAATAAAACTGATGTTTCTAGTTACTTTACTCTCTATTTCACCAAAGTAAATGGCTAGCGTGCTGCCCTTTACAGATGGCCTTTTCTTGTTGATTCATTCACAATTTCTTTCTTAATTGAATGCCTAAAAATATAATGTGTGGGAAGTTCATGAAATTTCATGATTTATTAATATAGTGTATTCCCCTTTAAAAAGTATGTAATGGCTAAAACCCATTAAAGTTTTCTTTCAAATTGAATTAATAAGATTTGACGAGCACCTATACATGGTGACAATTTCTGATAGTTGTTCTAAGGGCCATCTCTTTTAAGCATAATAGTGACATTCCTCGGCTTTATACTGTATCAGGACTCGTTTATCATTTAGTAGGATGAAAGTGGTAAGATAGACTCTTGTTCTATTCCTAGAAATGTCTCTTTTATGCTGAACTACTCTTGTGAAAAATTAACATGCCATTAGCATATATATTAAATCTTTCTCTGAAGATTCAGCAATCAGGAATGATGATTCAAGTCAATTTTCTAGAATATTCCTCCCTTCCTAGTTCTGTATCTGTCTCTAATTGAAGTTCTCAAAGTTTGGGACTGGGACTCTGGGTGTCCCTAAGATTCTTTCAAGGCATCTGCAAGGTCAAAACTATTTTTGTAATAGCACCAGGGTATTTGCCTTTTTCATTCATCTTCTTTCATGAGTGAGATTTTTAACAAGCTACATGACATGTGCTATCATAACAGATTGAATGCTGCAGCAGATGGGGGAGTCTCCCTTTCTTCTAAGCCAAGCATTAACGATATTTGTAAAATTCTAAAGTATCATTCTTCTTATGAAATGTATTTTTTTAAATATAGGATTACTTGTGATTTCATAAAAAATATTGTACTTATGTTAGCATAGATTTTTATTTTTTAGTGAATTGATATTTTTAAAACCAGTATTTTCATTTATATGTGGTAAATATCAGTAGATATAACTCACATAAATAGAACTGTCTGGGGTCCTTAATTTTTCCATGCGCAAAGGGGTGCTATGACCCAAATATTTAAGAACTGCTATTCTACTATTCGGGGCTCTTACATAGGAATTACTTTGTTGACGTTTACTGACATATTAATGTGGGAGCCTGTATAAGCTTTGCTTTTCATAATTTTAGAATGTATGTAAAAAACCTTTTATGTCCAACCAGAACCAGAAGATACCCCATGGAAATCACGTTTTTTTGTGTGTACCTGTGTTATATGCCACATAAGTGCAAAATGCTATTTAATATTCTAGGCCAGGCAATGTGGCTCATACCACTTTGCAGGAGAACTACTTGAGGCTGGGAGTTTGAGACCAGCCTAAGCAATATACTGAGGCCCCAATCTCTATAAAAACATTTAGAAAATAAAAGATTATCCATGGATGTTTGGTGCTCCACTGTAGTCCTTGCTACTCAGGAGGCTGAAGCAGGAGGATTGCTTCAGCCCAGGAGCTCCAAACTGCAGTGAGCTAGGATTATGCCACTGCATTCTAAAAGACCTCATCTCTTAAAAAAAAAATTATTAGGTCAGTTGGCATTAGATTGTACAACTGATGCTTCATTCAACAAGTCACAACACTTATTTTGTTCCTGCTTAAGTGGCCCTTATTGTTATTAGAGATGAGATAAATATTATCTCTACGTTCAGGTATCCAGCTGCTATAGTAAGATACTAATTACAGCACAACTGACCACCTGCAAAAAAGCATGCATCAATATTTTTGGCTGCTACTGTTGTGGTCAAGGAGGAATTTATGGTCCTCTTTAGAGGAAAGGATCTGTTGAATGAACAGTTAAGTAAAATATAAGATTTTGGACTAAAAGTTAAATGCCTCTATGTTTCAGTACGCAGAGAAAAGAGCACAGCAAATGAGTTTAGGAATTATGCTAAGCTAGCTACTGTAGCTTCTTGTGTTCTGTCAATGGTCACGATTTTTTGCTTAGGGGCCACTAATATGGACGTGTTCACTTTGTGATTATTCCTCAGGCTGTGCTCTTAACAGTTCTTAATTTTTCCATGTATTTTTATACTTCATTAAAAAGTAAAACATCTTTTAAATTTAGAATGTCTCTGTAGTATGGGAAACTGTTCGTAATAGACACTTGGAAACATTTGTCTAAGGACTCCTTGTTGCTTATAGTTAATTCTTATTTTGCCTTGATTTACCAAAGTTTTTCAGTAGATTCTTCTTCTGAGGACCATGGCAGGGAAGCATTTGATGTGGAATATTCAGTTGGTAAATAATCTATCCTCTTTCTTTCTAGCAATATATTAGTATGTTTTTAATAAAAATAAAAGGAAGCATGCCAATTTTTTACATATCTTTGAAGTTTTTAATTAAAGTAAAAAAGTTTTTAGTCATGTAAATAATTTGGAAATCTAATGCCATGATGAGAATTAGCAGACTTCACCGCTTCCTCGTTGCTTCTGGGTCTTACTGTCCTGATACAGCCATTCTCCATTCTATGTCTATTTTCTGAGTTTTCCATCCTTCTGTTTAAATAATAGGCTTGTATTTCTGCTTCTCTACTTCCTATCATGAGAGGTAAAGATTTAGTTCATTTATACCATCTGTGTTTCTCCATGCTTCCCCTTCTTTCCAATTTTTTTATTAAATCGTAAATTAACTTGATTACCTACTTATGATAAAACAAAGTAAATGTCATTCACAGCTGAGTCTAACAGAATTCTAGAATTTTACTTCCAGACTAACTTTACTTTTTTCTAGAGTTAATAATTACAACTTCCTGCCACTGACTTAGGTTTTCATCATCCAGTCTCTGATTCTTAATAAACTAAAACTACAACTCTTCTTTTTTTAATTTTTATTTTTTTAATTAAATCATAGCTACGTACATTAATGCAGTTATGGGGTTTTATATACCCCATATATGTACATTAATGCAGTTATGGGGTTTTATAGTACTGGTTTTATATACAATTTGAAATACTTTATCAAACTGGTTAATATAGGCTTCACCACATTTTCTTAGTTAGTGTGTTAAGACATTTATATTCTACACGTGGTAGATTTAACATGTACCCTTGTAAAGTGCACCATAGGTGTGGTCCCACCAAGTACCCTCCCTCCACCCATCCTTTACCCTCCCCTCCTCTTTCCCCTTCATCTTGGGCTATAGTTGGAAACAAGTTTGGAGATCACTTAGGGATCTAAAATTAGACCTGCCATTTGATCCTGCAATTCCTCTACTAGGTATCTATCCAGAAGACCAAAAATCACTTTACAACAAAGATATTTGCACCTGAATGTTTATTGCAGCCCAGTTCATAATTGCTAAGTTGTGGAAGAAGCCCAAGTGCCATCGACCCACGAATGGATTAATAAATTGTGGTGTATCTACAGCTCTTCTTAATATTGTCAGACACGTGGGTAATTTATTTTGGTTCAACTTTTTTTTTCTTGAGTCGTCCTTTCAAGGCTCTCCATCCTCTTGCTGGAATCTAGATTGGTTATTGTCTGGATTCCTACACACCTGTTGTCCGGGGCCTTTTTTTTATATGCATTCATGAATGCATTAATTAATTCTTTTTTTCCTTTTTTATGTGGGATTACTTATTTTCTGTTATTCACATCTTCTCCTTTCATTATAGATAAGTACAGTATAAATTTTTACAGCATAATAGTGTTAAGCCTTCCTATCTATGAACATGGTCTATGTTTCTGTTAATGTCCTTTGATTCTTCTCAGCAGTGTTTTATAGTAGTAGTAGTCCTGCAAGACTTTTGTTAAATTTATTCCCTAGAGTTTCTCATCTTTGTTTTTTAATTTCTCATTAATATGAGGGGTATAAATGATTAGGTTACCTTGTTTGCATTTGTTAGGTAAAGTTCAAGTTGTAGTTGAGCCCTTCACCCAAGTGTGCTGTATACCCTTATATTGTGCCTATTAGATGAGAGCACACCAATCCCTTTCCCATCTTCCCTCTCCCTTTTCTCTCCCCTCCTCTCCCCACTTGGACTTAATTGTGGTTTTCTTTCATGTGGGGATACAGTTGTTTATCTGTTGGTTTCATATTAGTATTGCATACTCTGGATGCTTACATTTCCATTTTTGTGATACTACTAATAAGAATATTCTTAAACTTTATCCAGGTAAATACTAAAGATGTAAAGTAACCATCTTTTTATGGCTGAATAATATTCCATGGTATACATATACCACAATCTATTAATCAATTTGTGAGTGGATGGGCATCTGGGTTGATTCCATATATTAGTGATTGGGAACTAGGCTTCAATGAAAAGTTTTTCATCTTAGTATGGGTAGAAGGATTTCAGGGGAAATATTTGCTAAAACTAATATTTAGAGATTACTTGAAGAGTTCACATAACCCCTGTGTCATCCATCAACTATTTGAAGAATAATTGAAAAGCTTCCAAAATACAAGTACTATTACTTCACAAAAGTATTCCTAAATTTTGGTGAATGTTGGATATATTTTAAGTGAAATTAGAATTGTAATTATAAGGGTTATAAAACTGAACTCCATTGTTAAATAAAAATGCTAAAAAGAATATGTTTTTAAAATCTATATTTTATGTTATCTACACACTGAAAAATAATAAGCACAATTTTTATTTAGGCTTTGAGGTAAGGAAGCGGAAAATTTGACCCTACAACTACTACCTACTCTCTTAGGGCTCAGTGTGTTAGCTGTTCTGAGCCTCAGCTGCTTTGTCAATAAGATGGGCATTAAAAAAAAAAAAGAAAGAAAGACAAAGAAAGCATCTTCTGAGGTTATTGGCAAGCTAAAATGGGAAAAGTTACCATGCCTAGTATGGTGCCTGTTATATAGCAAGCCTGCAAATGATTTTCTATTGTTATTTTAAGAATTGTGAGGAGTTGTATTTTCTTTGCTTTTTAAAATTTATTTCCAGCATAGAGCAATAAGAGTAATAAAGATAATTAAAATGTGTAAGCTAAGTTGATACAGAAAGGACACCTGAAATATTTTAGCCATGGAAAATTTATGAGTGATATATGTAAATGAACTTAAAGCTTTTACTCAGCATTTAACATTTAACAAGGCAAAAATATGTCTTTCATGATGCTTGATGAAAACAATGCACTCATGACCAATCACTGTAAATATTTATAGAAAGCATAGTGGAGGAAGTGAGCTAAATCAAAGAAGGAGTTGCTCTGGAGACCTCAAAAGAGTGTTTCACAGCCACAGCAGTGCTGCCTCTGCCCTGAGAATGGTCAGCTAATCACATGCTGTTTTTTTCTCTCCAGGGAGAAGTTGGCAGTGGCCCGACTGCAGCGAGAGGTTGCCCAGAGAACAAGTGAGGGGGCCATGGTAAGTCCTGGCTGGTATTTCTGCACTGGGAGCTTTCCATCCAGAGGTCTCTAACTTGAAAGTCCTTTTATCTCGTTAAGGATATCTAAGGAAAGCATATCTAAGGCTTTATTGCATGGAGGTCTTCTTTCTTTTCGAGACAGAGTCTCCTTGGATCACCCTCAGTAGAGTGCTGTGGCATCATAGCCCAAGCAATCTCAAACTCTTGGGCTCAAATGATCCTCTTTCCTCGGCCTCCCCAGTAGCTGGGACTACAGGCGCCTGCCACAGTGCCCAGCTATTTTTTAGAGATTGGGTCTTTTGGATGCTCAGATTTCTAGCTGTGATCACAGTGTCTATACATGAGCAATCTCAGAGCTTTAGATAAAGGCAGTTCAACATAATTGAGCCCTCTCATTTCTTTGAGCTTAATAAACAAACAACCTATAAGAACACTAAGATGTTTGCCAATGCAATTAATTGTCTTTTATTCTTTTATTTCTACTATTTGCAGTCTATTTCTCTTGTCCTTTTCAAGGTGTGCCATTTAGAAAACTGATGTTTCTTGTGTTTTGAATTGTACTAAAAATCAATACCATTCCTTTGGTCCATAGCAAGTTCATTTTATAAACTGTCTTTGCCGAAGTGTGTGCCCCTGTACCACTGTAACATCAGAGATGGCTGTCTGGGGACCTGGGGAATGCAGTGTATGGAAGAACTGCTGTTGCTGCCTCTGAGAAGAAAATGGAACACCAGATTTATTTTTCCCCCACTTGTGATAGAACAATTGCATGTGTGCAATTTTTCAGCAAAATAATTAGATGTTTTTGAAAAGATAAGTGACATACTTTTAGACCCTGAAATCTGCTTCCTTTGATTTTTATGATAGTTGATCATAAAATCCCATCCACTGAAAAGGATAAGAAATTTATAAAATATTCTGGGCTCACACTTCTCTTAACTAGAAAAACAGAGGGTTAGACCAAGAGGCTGCCTGTTGAGTGGGGTCCGGAAGGTATAGTGGCCCTTGAGCATGCAAAAATACATAGGGAGGGTGACTACACTGTTTTGCTAGTGATTTTAATTCAGAGAGAATCTTGAATGTTAAAACAATATGAAACAACCACTCACACACATCTTTGAGCAATGAAACAAACAAGTTGGAGGAAATAAAGGTCAACTTGGGTGGTGAACTGAACACTTCCAATTTGGGCTTCTCACTGAGTTTCTAAACGTTGATGCCCAGGTCATTCTGTAATGTTTCAGCCTGTGTTTAGAACTAGCTCTGACTCACCACATCATCAGCTATATTCTAATTGAATATGCAGAAATGACTTAACTTAGTTATAAGTCTCAGTTTACTCATCTTTAAAATGAGGAGGTTAGAATTTTATGAGTCTATAAACTTAGTGGATCATTCTGTTGAGCACTTGCCTGTGTAAAGCTTTTATGATATGAAACTTTTACTACTATAATAATAACTTGCTTATGCTCCTAAGAAGAATAGGCCTTGGAAATGTTTTTATTCTTTCTGACTCTGATATTGAATGTGCTTGAGTTGAGATGATCTCTGACAACTGTCTGGTCTTTTATAAAAACAAACTGCCTTTAAAAACACTATAGAAGTAATTGTTCAGCATAAAAAATACCGAGGCAAAAATAATGACCCAATGGCTCAAAAAAATACTTTGGAAAAGTTATCAGTATTTTATTATTCTGATTTTAATGATGATAATAAAAAGTAACATTTGTGTATGAATTTGATTTTTGACAAATATTTATTGAGCACTTACTATGTGCCCAGCACTATTCTCAGCATGGGGAAATATCAATGAATTAAACAGGCAAAAATTTGGGAGCTTACGTTGAGTGGTTGGGGAGACAGATAGTCAAAGTAATTAAAAGGTTAGATGATGGAGCAGATATGAGAAAATGGCAGGGTAGGGCAGTTAAATAGAATGTGCCCAGTAGTATATCACTGAAAGGTTAATATCTGAATAAAACTTGAAGGAGGCATAGGAGGTTTACTGTGGGTATTTCTGGAGGAGGAACATTCCAGCAGGGAGATTAGCACCTGCAAAGTCTGGGGCACCTGAGGATGGGGAACTGAAGATGAGAACTGGGCAGCCTGGAGGGGTGAGAAAGAGAGAAGGTCAGATGTGATGGACACAGGGGCAGGCCATTAGGGCCCCGTGGAACTCTGAGTCTAAGTGATGGGGAGCACAGTGAGGCAGTGATATGATTGGAATTAACACTGTTCACATCATCTCACCTCCCATTCCATATCATCACTATTATCTCACCTCCCATTCCATAGTTTGTCTCAGCTCAGTTTTTTAGAGACACTGTAAATTCTGATTTTCGTTACTTTCCTTTATTTTTCTCCCTCTTTTTAAGCAACCTTTTCTCTTTTTTTCATAGTCAGTCCCCTTTGACTTTCCTACTTAATTATATGCTTCAGCTTTTCTATTCCTCAAATTCATTTATTTCTGAAGTCCTGATTCTTTCAGTGTCTGACAGCTCCTAAAATCACGCAGTTCCATTAATCCTTTAAATTTAATTCTTCCTGTTACAGAATTTTTAAAGAACTTTTGTCACATCTATAGCAGAAATGGAAAGCAATTTGTCGTGACCAGATTACTTATGTTTTTAGAGACTGCTGTTTACAGTTTTCTATATTTTTATCCACATGAAAGGAAAAATGATATGGAAGAAATTATGTAAGAAGTCTTTCCAGAAAAAAACTGTAATTAAATTGAGACAGATATTAATTTTTAAAGTCATCAGTAAACCTGTTATAATCAAGGTTGTCAAATGCAAATCATGCCCTTTTAAAAGTTTTCTTTTATGCCCTAAATCTCTAAGCTTACAAGTTTTAAAATAGTAGTCAAGGTACCACATTGAGAGATTTACAGAGAAGTCGACTTGCACGCCTGCCTTCCCTTCACCGAGTTTTTCCTGATGTTAATGTCTTCTGTTATTAGGGTGTAATGGTGAAAACTAAGAGATGGACATTGGTATACTGCTCTTAACTAAATTTCTAGACATTCTGAGAGCGCCACTAGTTTTTTTCACTGATGTCCCTTTTTTCTGATCTAAGATCTAGTGCAGGGTACCACATTTCATGCACAGAGACTGCTTTTTAATGGCTAATGAGTACATGTGTTCCACGGATGAAAGTGCTATTTTATACACTATACAAACTGGTTCCAAAAGTAGAAAATTTTATTACAGAGAAATTGGAAAGCTACTATAGCGTTCACGTATTTCATATCCAGTTTCCTCTAGCATTAATACTTAGATTAATATGGCACATTTGTCATAATTAATAAACTGATATTGATATATTCTTAGTAATGAAGTCCATACTTGGTTCAGATAAATGTCTTTCTCCTGCTCCAGGATCTCATCCAAGATTTATGTTATAGTTACCTGTCCTATCTCCTTCTCTTGGTTTTGGTGGTTTCCCAGACTTTCCTTGTTTGTGATGACCTTGACAGTTTTGAGAAGTACTTAGATAGGGTTTTTATGATTTTAGTTGTTGTTTTTGCATTTGTCTTATTGGGATTTGTCTGATTTTTTTTCCTCAAGACTTGATGTTGGTTTATTTTGGGAAGTTAGGTCATGAATTAAAGTACCATTTTTAATTGCAAAATATCAAGAGTATATGTTATCAGCATGATTTATCACCATTGATAAGAACCTTGATCACTTGGCTGAGGTACTATCTGTTATGTTTATCCAGTGTAAAGTTATTCTTCCTGACCCCCTGCCCCCTTCCATCCTGGACTTTTTGGAAGAAAGTCACTATATTCAGCTCACGCTGAAGGAGTGCAGAGTTATATTCTACCTCACTGAGTGTGGTGTGTCTGCATAAAAGTTTGTGAATTCTTCTGCATTGGACATTGGTTTCTTCTTCCTCGTTTACTTATTCAGACTTTTATATGTATCTGTATGAATACATTGATATATACTTTATACTTTGAGTTATAAACTAGTGCTTTTTTACTGTTCTGATCATATGTCAAACGAGGTCTGACAATGATTTTTTTTTGTTTATAAACAAAAATAAAAACACTGTATTTTATATGACCTAAAATAATGATTATAATCATCAGGTTAGTTCATTTTTTTTATCTTTTAAATCTATAGGATAATTAAATTAATTCTCCAACCTACTTCCCACCCAAAATAAATAAGAGCTGGGGAGTATGTGGGTGGCAGAAAAATTGGATTGGAAAGGGTTTATTTTGCTCAAATTATTCCAGCTTTGGCCATTAGGAGTTTTTTATTGGCTCCTTGGGTCCTTGTAACATGCTTTCGTCATTGTTGTTGGCTGTTTTCCTTTTTTTTTTCCTTAGCACTTTCTTACTTTCTGGTGTTATAAGATGATTCAGGCTTATTTTATATATTCTTACCCTGTCTTAGAATCAGCTATTTCTCTAAGGAGACATAGTTCTATTAATGGACAAGGATATTTGAAACCAAGATCTGGTCACCGGGTGTCAGCCTACTTTACAAGCCTTGTTAGAGTGATACTTATCCTGGAATGCAATGACTGCTTAACAGTAGGAAAATCGTTAATATAATTGACAACAGTAATAGATTAAAAGAGGAAAAATGTCAATAGACATAGACAAAGATATTTTATAAAATTTTATACTAGTTTATAATAATTTTTTTTAAATGTAGTCAAGAATAAAAGGGAATTTCTTAAATTGGTAAATGACGCCCATTGAAAATCTCCAGTAAACATTAGACTTTTTTTTTTTTTTGAGACAGAGCGTCAAGCTATCTCCCTGGGTAGAGTGCCATGGCATCACGCTCACAGCAACCTCCAACTCCTGGGCTCAAGCAAGTCTCCTGCCTCAGCCTCCCAAGTAGCTGGGACTACAGGCGCCCGCCACAACGGCCAGGCATTTTTTTGGTTGCAACCGTCATTGTTGTTTGGCAGGCCCGGGCTGGAGATTCGAACCTGCCACCTTAGGTGTATGTGGCTGGTGCCTTCGCCGCTTGAGCCACAGGCGCCAAGCCTAAACATTAGACTTAATGATGAAATATTAGAAGTATTTCTTTTAAAATCCTTTACGAGGCTAGAATTACTTCTGTCACTGCTTCTGCTCATCATTGTACTTTTGGACCAACTAGCACAATAAGACAAGTGGCATAAGGATTGGGGCGGGGGGAGAAGCACAGTTTCTATTATTTGCAATTAATAATTCCCTAACTAGAAAATCGAAGAGAATCTTTAGATGAACTTTTAGAAGATTGCTTATTTTGTTCAAATTATTCCAGCTTTGGCCATTAGATATAAAATGAACTTTCAAAAATCAGTAGAATTCCTACATATCAATCATCAGCCCTTTGAAAGAATAGTTGTAAAATATATTTAAAATATTACCAAATGCATATGGGAATACATCTAAAAAGAAGTGTACATGATATTGATAGGAAAAATTATTAAAGGTTATACAGGGAAACAGATGCCCTATTCATGGAAGGGAAGACTTAGTACTATACAGATATCATAACTTACTCCCAAGTGACTTACACATTCAATGTAATTCCAGTCAGAATCCCAACAAGTTTTTTATGGCATTAGCAAGAGAACAGGTTTAAGTCTATATGACGTGATTTCAAAGAACGTTAACTAGGGGACATTGTGTTCTACTATGCAAAAATTTGGTGTTGGAGCAAAGATATTCATATAAACCAGAAAACTAAATGGAAAGCCTTGAAGTACACATACATATGTATATGTGGGAATATGTAATATAAATAAAATAACAAAATAGTGTGAAAAGATGAATAATTTTAAAAGGCTGATGTATATAGTAAATGTTATTTCATTGCTACCAAATACCATGGATAAAAATAAATATTGGATAAATTAAAAACTTAAAAACTAAAAGCAATATTTTAAACCTTTTAGAAGTTAAGCTAAGAGAATATCATAATATTGAAATCAGAAAGGATTTTGTTTTAAAAATTAAAAGATAACATCTATAAGCCATAACGGGAAAGGTTGATAAATCTTAAATATATTAGAAATAAAACCCCTTGCTTAAAAGAACCATTAAAAAAGTAGAAAAGTGAGTTGCTGATTGATACAAGAAATTTGCAGTGTAAATAGGAAACTGCTGTGACCAATAAACATTGGAAATTTCTTGTTCAGAAAAGTGCAGATTATACATTAAAGCGTTACTGAGATAGCTTCTCATGTGCATCTATTAAGGAAAATTTTAGAAGTCTGAAAGTGCCAGAAGGCAGTGACTAGTAGAAATTGGATTCTTCTCCATTGTTGGTGGGTGTTCTGTTCTGTTACCTGCTAAAGTTGAAGCTGAAACGTAGCCTGTGACCCAGCAATTCCACTTTTATGTTTATACCCCAGAGAGTCTCTAACGTACACAAAGTAGCTCATACAAAGCTACGCACGTTAGCACTGTTTGTAATAATGCAAACGTCAGAACAATCTCAAGGCCCCTCAAGAGAACAGATGAATAAACTGATTTCTTTCAATAGTAAAATGATATCAGGCAGTGAAAGTGAGCTATACGTGCATGTGTGGACATGGGTAGATGTCATAAATCTAACATTAGAAAAAATGTAACGTGCAGAAATAACACATCAAGTTTAAGATAATGGATACATTTTGGGGAGGGGGCTTAAGTGATATCCATTTAATTTATTGATGAAATATACTGAAATGTTTTATAAATCTGGATGGAATTAAATGATGTCTTATTTTCTGAAATTTTAAAATATTTCATCATTAACAATCTTAAGATAATTTCAATAAAAATGTTGAAATTAAAAAATAAACACCTATATAATTGTATTAGAAGAGAAGATAAGAGAAATTAGGAGGAACTATTAGCTTGTCCAGGGGAAGTTTTAGCTCTGCACATAGTGAAGGTGTGTCTAAGCTGACATTGGAGTCATAAATTCTGACAGTTAAAGATAGAGCATTGACATTGTATAAAGCAAAAACTTCTGTTGAGCAAAAGGTTACGTACACCAAGTTAATAAATTAAACATTCTTTTTTATTGCAACTGATTAAATAGTTGTAAAGAGACAAAATTCTAAGAAATTGCAGAGAAATCTTCAGAATAATGCTGTTGATTATGTAGGTGATTTAATCCAGCCTTAAACCATGTTTGAAAAGTTGAATCCATTTGGAATCTTTACATTGCCCTAGGATTCTTCTAAAGAGAAAGATTTTTTTTTAAGAGACAAGGTCTCACTCTGTTGCTCAGCCTGGAGTGTGGTTGTGGGATCATAGCTCATTGCAAACCAGTCTTGAATTCCTGAGCTCAAGTCATCCTCCTTTCTCAGCTTCTGAGACTATAGGTGTGCAGAGGTATGCACCACCATGCCCGGCTAATTTGAAAACATTTTTTTGGAGATAAAGTCTTGCTTCAGCTTCATTGCCCAGGCTGGCCCTGAACTCCTGTCCTGCCGCAGCCTTTTGAGTAGCATGAACCACTGGCCCAGCAAAGGCAGCAGTGCTAGAAGACAAGTTTGTTAAGCACAAAGAGTCTCATGTATCCTCTGGTGGCTGGAATAGCCTCTGTGTCTCTGTTTTGTGTTTGAAATGTGGGGCAGGAGGAGTGGGGCACAATGAAACACCTTTCCCTTCCTTGGACTTTTAAAGGTTGAAGTATCAACTTACATATGGAGAAAGGTACATCGTAGTTGTCCAATTTGTTGAGTTTAGGTTGACTGTGAAACCAGTGCCTGGACTAAGAATATTTTTATCACCACAGATACAGTAGAACCTCCATAGTTGATCACCTCCCTAAGTTGACCTAGTTGTCCTAGACTGGACATGCACCACATGTACTCTGTGTACAGTAGGCCTAGTACCTTATGTTGACCAGTTGGTTACAGCCCCCTGGGTGACCCACTTACAGAGGTGCTACTGTAGTTTCCTTTTAAATTGTGTCAGTCGCATACCCTTACCCTGCATAAATAACCATTGATAGACTTTATAGAATTCAGGTCTAAGTTTTTTCTGTTCTTGAGATTTATGTAAATCCTGTCATACAGTGTATTCTTTTGTGTCTGACTTCTTTGCTTCAGCATAATATTTTTAAGATTCATCTGTGTTTTGTGTCTTAGTCCGGTAGTCGGTCCCCTTATACCCATGGTTTTATTTCTGCAGTTTCAGTTACTGTGGTCAATGGTGGCCTGAAAATATTACATGGAAAATCTCAGAAATGTCCAGTTCATGAGTTATAAATTGTGTGCCATGCTGACTAGCATGGTGAAGTCCTATGAGGTCTCATTCTGTCCTGGCATGTGAATCATTCCTTCTCCAGTGGATGCCTGCTGTAGATGCTACAATCTGTTAGTCACTTAGCAACCCGATGAGTTATTAGATCAACTATCAGAGTGTCACAGTCCTTGTGTTCAAGGAATGCTTATTTTACTTTATTAGAGTATATTATGTGTGTTCTATTTTATTGTTATTCTCTTACTGTATCTAATTTATAACTTAAATTTTATCATATATATATATGTGTGTGTGTGTGTGTGTGTATACAAGGACCCAGTATATACAGAGTTTGGTATAATCTGTGGTTTCATGCATCGAGTCTTAAAACAAATGCCCTGTGGATGGGGGCAGGGATTACTGTAGTTGGTTTTCTTAAAAAAAAGCTCAGTAGTAGATCATAGAATGAATAAACCACAGTCTGTAGCCATTTTCCTTTTGACAGTTATAGTATTTGCATTTTTTTTCTATTTGGCCTATTATGAATGAAGCTGCTACAAAATTCTCATAAAATAATTTTTGTAGACGTATCAGTGCATTATAAGATGTATGATCTACAAACATTTTCTCTCACTTTTTAAGTATTCTGTTCACTGTCTGGATGGTGTCCTTTAAAACATTAATGGTTTTAATTTTGAAGAACTGGATATTTTTTTTCTTCTGTCACTTTTATTTTTGCAGTCATATCTGAGAATGCGATGCCTAACCCAGGGCACAAAGATTTTCCTGTAAGAGTTTTATGGTGTTACCCTTAAATATAGACCTGTGGTCTGTTTTGAGTTATTTTCTGTGTGTGGTTTGTGGAAGAGGTTAAAACTCTTTCTTTTGTGTGTGGCTGTCCACTTATGCTAGCACCATTTATTGAAAAGACATTTTCCCCCATTGAATTATACTGGGGCCCTTGTTGAAAATCAGTTGACATGAATCTGAAGGTTTGTTTCTGGACTTTCAATTCTATTACATTGATCTGTATGACCATACTTATGTCAGTAGCACACTGCCTGGTTTACTGTAGTAATCCAGTACACAAGTACCATGCAGTAAGTTCTGTAATTAAGAAGTGTGCTTTCTCCAACTTCATTCTTTTTTTCTCAGGATTTATTGGCTATTCTAAGCCCGTGCATTTCCATATGAATTTTAGCAGCAGCTTGTTAATTTCTGCAATAAAATAAAAGCCAACTGGGGTTTTCAAAGAGAATGTGTTGAATTTATTAAATTAATTTTGCTGGTTCTTGGACTTCATCTGAATGAAGTCTGGAGTACCTGCTCTTTTGTGTCTTAATTCTTCCACATAACATAATATTGTTGAAATTCATGTCGTTATATATATCTGTAGTTCATTCCTTTACATTGCTGAGTAGTATTTCACACCCATTACTTGTCCCCTGTTGATATGCATTTTAGTGTTTGCCAGTAGCTATTATGGATTAAGCAACTATGAACATTGTAGCTTTGTTTCCTTATTCTGCTTTGCTCTTTTATTCTTCTCAAAGATATTTTCACTATTCCGAGTCTTTTTAATTTACACGTCAATGTTAGAATCAGCTTGTCAATTTCCTCCAGTACTCTCAGTGACTGTAATTGCAAAGAACATCTTAAAATATTGACTCTTTTAATTCTTAACCATGATGTAAGTTTTCATTTATTTACGTCTTCCTTAATATCTCTCAGCGTTATTTAACAGTTATCAGTGTAGAGCTCTCAAACATCTTAGCTTTAAATTTAACCTTAATTTTTTTCTACTTTTTGTCACTAATGAAACAAAAATTGTTACAAATTTTATTTTCTAAATGATTATTGGTAGCTCCTTCCCTCAGGACTTCAAAAATGTTCCACTTCCTTCTGGTTTCCGTGATTTCGAAAGAGGAATCCAGAGTCATTAGAATTGTTGTTCCCTAATTATTTTCTTTGGCAATTTTCAGTATTATTATTATTCTTTTGTTTTTGGGTTCCTGTGTGTGATTATGATGTCCTTAAGGATAGATTTCTTTGAAATTATTCTCTTTGGGTTTTGCTGAGCCTGCAGAATCAGTGCATTAGTCTCTCCCTAGATTATTTCTTTAAATGTATATAGATTTGTACCACACTTCATCTTCTGTCTTCCTGAGACTCTGGTGGTAGGAATGCTAGAACTTACGTCCTTTTTTTCCTCTTTTGAACAGATTGGATATTTTTTATTAATATATTTTCCCATTCTTGGTTATTGCCATTCTGCTATGGAGTTCAGTGAATATTTTATTTTTTTGTTTTCATTTTTCAGGTTTAACACTTTTCTTTGTTACTTTCTTGCTTATTTCTTGTTTCTTTGCTGACACATTCTACTTTTCTATTCATTCCAAATTTGCTCCTATTTTTAAAAGAACGGTTAGAATTACTTTTTAGTTTTTTTTTTTTTTCAAATTCCAGCATATTGGTCATTTGTTATTTTTTTCTCACAAGTTCAGATTTTCCCAGCCTTTTATGTGTTGACTTATTTTGGACTATGTTCTGGACATTTTGAATATTATATCATGATATTCTTGGTCAAGTTTTGGTGCAAAAGAGAAGGTTGATTTATTTGTTTTGTTTTGTTTTAATGGGCAATTGACCCAGTTTCAGCTTAGGGTTACCGATCTTCTGTGGGCTGTGTTGTAACGTCAGTTCACTTTCCATAGTATTTATAGTGCCATCTGGATTTGTTCCACGTGGGCACTGCCCGAGGCTGGTTTGACACCTTGGCTTTCCTTGTGTGTACGCCAGGTGATATCACAGGAGGAAAAGTGATAAACTCGCTGCTGGTTCAGTCAGTACAACTTCTACTTCTGTTTTCCATTGCCAGCATACCTGCTGCTGTTCACTCTTCAGAGTCCTTGGATGGCTGTTCCTTGCTTTCCGTCCAGATTTTTGTTTGTGTTTAGTGGGAGCAGTAGATTTTGTTTACTCCATCTTTTCTATAAGTAGAAGCTTCAAGCGACTTCTAGGTAAGAGATTAGGGCCTTCCCTTTATCAGGGCTTGGAGCCTGAGCACGGGAGAGCCCTAGAGATTTCCTTCACTGATGGTGACTGAGAACACGGGACCCTTACATGCTCTGCTTTATAAGTGCTGCTGCTAGTGCTTTGAGTCACTGTGGAGTTATCTCTTCTCCCTGGCTTAGTGCTATTCTCTGCTGCCCTGCCCACAGCACTGGAGGCTGTAGCAGTGCATTCAGTGAAGGCATTAAGGGCTCGGTGCCTCATTCTCTTGCTTTTGTACCCCACTTTAGGAAGCCCAGTGCGTAGGCTCCTCAGCGTGATTCTCTCTCTGCATTTTCCCCTAGCAGTCAGCATTCCCTCCCTAATACTTATTGGAAGCCCAGAGTACTCGAGGTCCCTGTGCCTTTACCTTTCAAAAGTCCCTGCTGCCCTGACCCACTAGTTCCCAGGTGCAGATTCATTGAAGGGCCATGGCAAAAGTTGGCAGGTGAGAACTGGAGCTACCTGTGAAGTCTAAACAGACCACCATCTGCAACCTTTACACTTCTGTAAAAAGTTCACCTGGTTTCTCTGAACTCATGTCAGTGGTAGCTTTCTTTTCTATTCCCTTCTTTCTACCCAGAAGGAAGGCAGTCATGGGTCTTGTTCCTCTCTTATTGGCCAAGCATGTGCGAACGGGGGTGAGGGAGGTGTTTGTTAGTTCCTGGGTTTCAGTTCATTTATGTTTCTTAATGGCATTAATTCTGAGGTTTTAAAATTTATAATCTTGACTCTGTCAGGCTTCTTTTCATTATGATGGTAGGAGCAGTGCTTCCTTGAGACGTTCCATTATCATGGGCTAAGTTTGATTTCCCAATATTTATGCAGCACTTGTTGAACGTTTTTCCCTTTTGGTGTTGAATTGCCTCAGTAAATTTATCAAACATTCTTCTGTTTTTCTAAATATTGTTAAAATTCAATTTGAAAAGTTCTGATTTTCACGATATTCCAAGAAACTGTCATAAAGCCCCCCTTTAAGTGCAATTACATCGATTTCTACCCTGGTTAATTTCTACTTTTACTTTCAGCACTCTTCAATGGCTAATAATGTCATACCCCTTTGAGTATTTTTGTCTAAATGGCTTTTCCTGGTGATTGATAATGATTCAAATGGAAGACAGAGGGAATTAAGAAGAAAGCATGACAAGTTTGTGTTAGTTTTTACACTTACCCTGTTAAGCCTCGGTGGTCAAGGAACCTGTGCTATAAATGGTTTTGATTTCATCTGTTCTCTGGACATCCTAGCAAAGTGTGCTATCCCTGATTCATCTGATAACCACACTTTCCGAAACGTTATACCCTGTTATTTTGACAGCCACGCTTTTTAGAAAAGCCTAATTTTTGAGCTCTTAACCTCAGTGTGTGATGATTTTGTGCTCATCTGATCATTCATGTTATCCTGGCCCACAACTCTACCATGCAGGGTTTGTGACGTAGGTGAGGAAACTTTTCACTGTGAGTCACTGCTTCTGAAATCAGATATGTAGCATCGTTTAATTTTGTAGCATCTGATATGAAAAACCAGGGTTCAGAGAAACTCAAGAAACTCAGCACTTATGATATGCCCGTATTAGTGATTCAGCCTACACATAATTATATTAAAAGCTCTGAGGAGTCTTACTGAATAGATAGCTGTCAAACTTTGCTCAACTAGTGCTAGACTCATTGGAGCTAGAATTTTTTTTTTTCGTGTATACCTGTTAATCAGTTGTCTGGTAATCTGTCTATTCACCAGTAATCTCTTTTATCTAACATGACAATTACCTCTTTATCGGGTTCTGTGAAGGCAAGGCTGTGAATGCATTTTTTGAAAATTCGCTTCATAATTAGCTGCATAAAATTAAAATTTTAGTATTAGACATAAAAATGAGCGAGCAAGACTGAAGATGCCAAGAATGAAAGACTGTAGGAAAAAAGTTTGTAATTACTAAAAGTAGGAAACATGGAGATAGGAAACAGGAGTACTTGGAACTGCAGGAGAGCACCTCCCCTGGCAACACTGGAAATAGAAGTCTTAATATTAGTGTCCTCGGCATGACAGTTGTGTGTGCCAGATGTGATATCATGGAGGGGGCATGCTCTATATGTAATATAGAGTAAGAGGTCAAGAAGCCAGGAGATTGGCTTGTGGGTTCCTGATGCTAAATATTATCCCTGCCTTAGACATGTATTTGGAATAAGGTACATGTCAAAGACTTTGTGGTAGGGAAAGATATTTTTTCAATAATTGGATACAAAAATTGCATAAGAATTAAGATGTTATATTTGCTAATCCTGTACTCTGGCTTGATGATGTGTAAACTGAGGGATACCGCCCGAAATGAAGGATAAATTTCAGATACAGAAGCTAGTATCGCCTCTCTCTAGCTTTCACCCGTTTAACAGCAAAGAAAAGGAGCCTTAGAAAAACTGTCATTTTTTACTGCATACCAATAAGAACATCATATGTATGGGTGTATATGTGGACGTTCATGCATGTATATGTATGAATTTACACGTATTTGTGCATTCATATGTGCATAAATATTCAGTTTAAAAGCAGTGAATTCACCATCAGGTTGCCCTTAGCAACTGTAACCCAGCCACCAACCCGATTTGTAAGGAGAAAATTATCAGTATGGCTAATTTCTACTGAAATATATTGGCATCTTGTAGAAAACATCTTTTTAAATATAATTTGGAAGTAAAACAGAAATTTTCTTTTTATATCCAAAGAAAGTACAGCCAAGTGACACAGAGGCTTTGAGTAACTAGTGTTGTTTATTTACTTCTTTTGACAGTATTTCCAAATCAAATAAAGCTTGGTTAATCACTAAAACATAGTGAATTTCAAGGTATTTGAAAGACATGGAAGTGTATTCCTAGAAAAATGAACAATTTCTCCAGATATTTAACAATTCTTTTCCCGAGATAACTGTAGATTCACATGCAGCTGTAAGAAATGATACACAGATATCCCAGTGTACCCTTGACCCAATTTCCCCTAATGGAAATGTCTTACAAAACTATACCAAAATCACACTATCAATTGACATTGATACAGTCAAGATACAAACATTTTTCTCACCATATGGATCCCGTATGTTGTCCTTTAATAGCCACATCCGTTTCTCCCCGCCTCTGCCCTCAATCCTTAGCAACCCTTAATCTCTTCCCCTCATCACCATCATGTCATCATTTCAAGACTGTTATTTAAATGGAATCCTGCAATATATAAGACTTTTGAGACTGGCCCTTTTCACTCAGCATAGGTCTTTAGAGAATCATGCAAGTAATTATATATAAAAATGTTTTTTATATATATATAATCAATAGTTATAGGCAGTCCCCATGTTATAAACACCTGACTTACATACAATTCGCACTTATGAATGGAGGTTATTACAACAAGTCCCCAAGTTACAAACATCCGACTGATGTGTGACTCACACTTATGGACAGAGACTATTACAGGTAATAGGTAAATGTACCTATTTCAACTTATGTAGAAATTCAGCTTAAGAACAAACCTATTCATAACCCAGGGACTGCCTGTATTTCCTTTTTTAAAATCACCAGTATATCATATGGATATATGCCCCAGTTTTTTAATTACTTACCTGTTGAAGGGCATTGGATTGCTTCCACTTTGGGGCTATTCCAAATAAAACTGTGATAAACATTTGTATACTGGTTCTTTTGTGATCATCAGTTTTCATGACTCTAAGATAAATACCCAGGAATTGCAACATTCTAGTTACATGATGAGTTTTTTAAGAAACTGCCCAGCTATTGTTCTGGAGCCCCTATACCACTGACATTCCTACAGCAATGTGGGAGTGATCCAGTTTCTTCACATTCTCGCTAACTCTGGGTGTTGTCACTGTGTTACATTTTAGCCTTTCTGATAGGTATGTAGTGATATTCATTATGGTTTTAATTTGCATTACTCCAATGCCTAGTTATACTACGTAAGTATCTTTGATGTGCTTAGTTGTGATGTGTATAATCTTTGAAATGTCTCTTCATGTCTCTTCATGTCTTCATGTTCATTTTCTAACTGAGCTTTTTGTTTTTTTGCTGTTGAGTCCACCATGCATTCTAGATACTAGTCCTTTCTTTATAGGATATGTGGTTTGCCAATATTTTCTCCCATTTGTGGCTTATCTTTTCATCCATAGAATACGGATATTTCAGAGAAGAAAAGTTTTTAATTTTGATGTTGTTCAGGTTTTCAGTTTTCCCTTATATAGATTTTATGGGTTTGGTATCAAGTCTAAAGCTTATTTGCCAAACTTCAGATCTCAAAGATTTTCTTCTTTTACTAAAAGTGTAATAGTTTTACATTTCAGCCTGTGATTCATTTTCACTTAATTTTGTATAAGGGGTAAGACTTAGGTTGAAGTTTATTACCTATTAAGTTCAAGTTTTTCACTAATTTTTGAATAGATTACCTCTCACACATTGAATTTCTTTTGTGCCTTTGTCAAAAATCAGTTGGATGTGTTTGTATGGGTGTATTTCTGCTTCTTTTATTGGATTCCACTGGTCTACGTCTGTCTCTTTACCAATACCATGCAGTCTTGATTATTGCAGTCCAGAAATTGCATAGACTGATTCTTCACTTTTTATTCTTCAATTTTCTCTTCTTCACTTTTTTTTTTTTTTTTAAAAGAGACAGGTGTTGCTCCGTTGCCCTATTGCCCAGACTGGAACCTCAAACTCCTGGATTCAGTCTCCTGAATAGCTAGGACTACAGGAGCCTACCACTATGGCTACCTAATAAAAATTTTATTTATTTATTTACTTTGGTAGAGACAGGGTTTTGTTGTGTTGTCTGGGATGGTTTTGAACTCCTAACCTCAAGTTATCCTCCCCAAGTGCTAGGAGTACAGGCATGAGTCATTGTGCCTGGCTTACTTTTCAAATTAGTTTTAGTTTTGCCTTTGGACAAATCTTGCTTATGTATTTGTTAACTATACAAAATATATTTCTGAGATTTTGGTAGAAATTACATTATACTTACATATCATTTTGGGGAGATCTGACATCTTTACTTGGAGTGTTCCAATTTATAAATCTGTCCATTTATTCACATCATCTTTGTTTTTTCTAATTAACAGTGTGCAATTTTAGCAAACACGCTGATGTATGTTTTGTTAGATTGACATTTAAGTATTGAATTCTTTTCAGAAATATTTTGTGAGATAGGGTCTTGCTGTGTTGTTCAGAGCAGTTGTGAATTCCTGGGTTCAAGGGATCCTCCTGCCTCAGACTCCTGAGTAGCTGGAACTATAGGTTTGTGCCACTGGGTTAGGATTTTAATTTTTTGAGTGATTATAAATGCCGTTATCTTTAAAATTTTGCTTTTCACATAGTCATTTATAGTATATAGAAATTCAATTGATTTTTTGAGCGCTAATTGTATATCCTGTGACCTTGTTGAGTGCAATCATTAGCTTAGGAGATTTTTATAGATTCCTTGGGATTATTTACATAGACAATATCTTCCGGAAGCAGAAGCAGTTTATTTCTTCCATTCCAATCTGTGTGACTTTTATTTCCTTTTCTGGCCTAATTTCACTGGCTAGATCTTCCAAGCATTATGTTTAATAAAAGTAGCGAGAGTGGGAAGACTAGCCTTGTTCTCATTATCTGGGAGAGAGCATTCAGTCTTTCAACTGCAGGTACAATTTAGTTGTAGTTTTTTTGTGGATAGCTTGTTATTTAGCTGAGGAAGTTCCCTTCTACTCTCATTTTTTCTGACAGTTTTTCCTTCATGAATGGATATTGAATTTTGTCATACTGTTTTCTGCACAATTGATATTATGATTTCTTTTTTTTAGCCATTGATAAGGTGGGTCATGTTGAGTAATATTTTTCAACCTCACATCCTTCGAATGAACCCTACTTGGACATAGTATATAATTCTTTTCATCTATTATTGAATTCTACTTCCTGGTATATTGTTAATATATTTTGCATCTATATTTCTGAGACATGGTCTGTAGTTTTAATTTGTACTGCCTTCCTCATTTTAATATCAGGGTAATACTAGTTTTATAAAATGAATTAAAAGTGTTTCTTTTTATTCTGTTTTCTGGAAGAGATTGTATAGAGCTGGTGTTAATTCTTTTTTTAAACATTGGGTGGAATTTTCTAGTGAAACCATCAGGGAGGGGTTAGAGAATTTTTTGTATGTGTGATTGAAATTATTCAGTTTTTTGATAGTAATAGAAGTATGGAAATTATTTTCTATTGGATGAGTTTTGATAGTTTATATCAAAGTGGAAGGAAGTGATCCATTTCCTCTAAGTTGTTGAATTTATGTGTGTGCAGTTGTTCATAGTAATTTCTTACTCTTCTGATGTCTGCAGTGTCTGTACTAAATTTCCTTCCTGATATTGGTAATTTGTATCTTTTTTTCCTTTGTCAGTCATACTAGATATTTGTCAACTTCATTGATCTTTTTCAAGAACAAGCTTTCAGTTTCATTTCTTTTCTCATATTTTTCTATCTTGAATTTCATTTGTTTCTGCCCTTGTATTTATTAGTTCCTTTCTTCTGCATTCTTTGAATTTGTTTGTTTTTTTCTTTTCCTGTTTTGAGGAAGGAACTTAGATTAATAATCTGAGACTTCTCTTCTAATATATTAATCTAGTGCTATGTATTTCCCTCATGGATTGCTTTATCTGTACCCCTCAAAGTTTGATATGTTACATACTCAATTTGGTATTTTTTATACTTCTGAGGCTTCTCTGACACATGGATTATTTAGAAAGGTGTTGTTTGTTATCCCAAGTATTTAGAGATTTTTCTGGTCTCTTGTTTTTGATTTCTAGTTTGATCTCATTGTGGTTGGAGAACACAGTCTGTGTAAGTTTGAGTTCTTAAATTCACTAAGGTTTGTTTTGTGGGTCCGGATGTGGCCTGTCTTTGCAAATATTTTACAGATTCTTGAAAATTACTTTGTGTATTTTGTATATTTATATAGTGTTTATGGTGGGTAGAGTATTCCATAAATGTTGATTAGGTCGTATTGATTCCTCGACATACTGCTTGTTTTGTGTATAGTCGTCTGTCAGTTGTTGAGGTAAGAGTGTTGAAGTCTGTATCTCTGATTGTGAATTTCTCTGTTTCTCCTTTCGTTCTGTCAGGTTTCATTTCACATGTTTTCCAGCTTTTATTTAATGCACAGATATTTAGGATTGCTGTCTTGTTGGTGAATGGGACATTTTCTATTTATATGATGTGCCTCTCTGTCTCTGATAAGTCTTTTGTTGTGAAATCTACTCTATCTGATGGTAATATAGCCATATAGCTTTCTTTTGAATAATGTTTAAATAATATACCTTTTTCCAACCCTTTACTTTTACCTTATCTGTATTGTTATACTATTTAAAATGAATTTTTGGTAGGTAGCATGGGCTTGGGTTATGTTTTTAAATCCACTTAAAAAATCTATTTTTAATTAGCACATTTAGATTATTACTTTTAGTGGAATTATTGGTGTGTAAACAGTTCAAATTTGCCATCTTATTTATTGTTTTGTGTTTCTTCTGGAGTTTTTGTGTGTATGCTTATATCTCTTTGCCTTCCTTTGGGTTACTTAAATTTTTTTGTTTTTAGAATTATGTATTGATTTTTTTTTTTTTTTGAGACGGAGCCTCAAGCTATCCCCGTGGGTAGAGTGCCATGGCATCACACTCACAGCAACCTCCAACTCCTGGGCTCAAGCGAGTCTCCTGCCTCAGCCTCCCAAGTAGCTGGGACTACAGGCGCCTGCCACAACGCCCAGCCATTTTTTAGTTGCAGCCATCATTGTTGTTTTGGCAGGCCCGGGCTGGGGATCGGAACCCGCCACCTTAGGTGTCTGTGGCTGGCGCCTTAGCCGCTTGAGCCACAGGCGCCTAGCCATGTATTGATTTAATAGTGTTTTTGAGTTCATCTCTTGATGTAGCTTTTCTAGTGAACCCTTCAGATGTTCCTTTTTACATGCATAACTTATCAGTCTACTTAGTCTCATCGTTTGACCAGTTCAGAAATCTTTGTCTCTTTCATCCCCCATTTGATATTATTATCAATGTTCTAAATATTTCCACTGTCTACATTTAGAACCTTATCACACAGTGTTCTAATTTTTGCTTTAACTATGAAACACAATTTAGAAAACTCATGAGAAGGAAAGCCTATAGTATTTATTCCTATTTTTCCTTACCATATTCCTTCTTCCTTCCTGATATTTTAAGATTCCTTTTTGTGTGAGTATATGTAAATAAGCATCATGGGTTTTTTATCATATATACTTCAGGTGTACAACATGTGATATATATAGATATATATATGTGTGTGTGTGTGTGTATATATCACCTTCTACAGTTACCTTTTGTTGTGTGTTTGTGAGGTGCACTTAAAATCTGTTCTTTTAGCCATTCTACTCTGTCTTGAATCTTGATGTATTTGACCTTTTTTTTACAGATGCCACATAAGTGAGGTAATGCCACGTTTTTCTTCCTGTATCTGGCTTATTTCTCTTAACATATTGTCCTTCAGATTCATTCATGTTGTTTCAAATGGCAGTCTTTGTTTTTAAGAGTGAATAATATTCCATGTGATACATTCACACAACAGTTTCTGTATTCGTCAGTCAGTGTGCCCTTGGGTTGATTCCAAATCTTTGCTGTAGGAATAATTCTGCAATGAACATGAGAGTGCTAATATCTGTATGAGGCGCTGGTTTTACTTCCTTTGGTTTATAGGCCGCAGAGGCATCACCAAGTTGTAGGGTAGTTCTAGTTTTACTCTTTTGGGGAAACTTCCCATTGTTTTCCACAGTAGCTGTGACAATTTTACATTCCCGCCAACAGTGTACAAGGGTTCCCTTTCTCCACATCTTATCTTTTATCTTTTTGAGATTTACCATTTTAGCAAGTGTGTGATGATAACTTACTGTGGTTTTGATTTCCCTGATTAGTGATACTGAATACTTTTCAAAAACTTTTGGCCATTATGTCTTCTGTGGGAAAATATCTATTCAGGTCTTTTGCCCATTTTTTTAACTGGGCTATTGATCTGGTAAGTTGTGAGTTCTTTTTTATTTTGGATATTAATCCCTTATCAGATACACAGTTAACAGATATTTTCTCCCAATCCATAGGTCACTTTTTTCATTTTGTTAATTGTTTCATTTGCTGGGCAGAAGCTTTTTGGTTTGAAATAATCTTTCTTGTTTATTTTTGCTTTTGTTGTCTTAGCTTTTGGTATGATATTAAAAAATCATTGCCAAACCAGTATCAAGGAGCTTTTCCACTACATTTTCTTCTGGGACTTTTATGGTTTTAGGTCTTACATGTAGGTCTTTAATCTATTTTGAATTTATTCCTTTTTATCATTTCTCTTCTTTGTTTGTTTGTGTGTTTGAGACAGAGTCTCACTCTTTCACCCTGGGTAGAGTGCTGGGGCATCATAGCTCACAGCAACCTCAAACTCTTGGGCTTCAGCAATCCTCTTGCCTCAGTTTCTCAAGGAGCTGGACTTATAGGCACCCACCACAATGCTTGGGTAGTTTTTCTGTTTTTACTAGAGATGGGGTCTTGTTCTTGCTCAGACTTGTGTCAAACTCTTGAGCTCAAGCAATGCACCCACATTGGCCTCCCAGAGTGCTTAGGTGACAGGTGTGAGCCACTCTGCCTAGCCTACATCATTTCTTTTTAAAGCCATTCACTTGGGGCAGGTAGGTCTACTGGAGACAAATTTTCTCAGTTTCCTTTTGTGTGAGAATGTCATGATTTCTGCATCATTCCTGAGGGATATTTTGACAGGATATAGGATCCTTGGTAGTCATCCAGTGATACTCCTGAGAGAAAGAAATGCCTTAGAATTGTTGCCTACATGGCTTCCACTGACCGGGGGGCTGGGCAGCTGTCTTAGCACTGAGTGATGGGAAAAACTTTGCCTCTTCACTAACCACCCCAACATGAGTTGTGTGGGCTGGGTTGGTGCCTTGTTACTACTGGGTAGAGGTAGAAGTCCAGGCCTCCATTTATACCGTGAGGGTCAGGGGCTCCTTACCACCCACCAGGCAGTGATAGAAGTCCTGGGTGCCTGTGTCCTTCCCTGACATGCGTGTTGGGGTACCTCATGACAGTGGCACAAGTGCAGAGAACTAAACTGGAACATACCAGGTGTAGCAGTGCCAACCTCTAATATAGACATTCTCTCCTAAACTTGTATGAAAGTAGCCAAAGAATTGGAATGATGGCTTGAGAAAGGGGTTTGATGTGGTTATGGGATTGAAGGTTTTTAAAACTCTGCTGGGTGGATACATGTTTGCATTCTGAGAACATCTTTGGGGTTTGAGGGACTAAAGTGAGGCTGTGGGAGGCTGCACATGAAAGGCTTGACTAATCCCTCCCCCCCCCCACACACACACACATTCATGCATCTTCACGGTTTAGTTTCAGGGGCCTCAGAATAGAGAATGTGATTAAATCCCTATTCTCTGGCACACAGTGTTCCTTTTTTCATTTTCGTTTCTTTGCTTGCCATGGCAATGAACTCTGCAGGGTCTAAATCATGGTCAGCCTAAGCAAATGTTGTGATCTTGGAAAGAAGGAAAACGTGCACTGTCAGGAAGCTTCTTGTATTATGTGTATAGGGAAAAAACCCTCCTGCCATTGAAAGTCTTAGAGTGTTGATTCTAGTATCTCTAAACCTAAATCTAGTTTGTTTAGCTTAAGTGCATAATGACGTTTGCAGTATTACATTTATACTGGTACTTTTTGGTTTCATATTTTAAATTTACTGATTTCTTAACACCTTTTGTAGTGGGGGGCTTATGCAATAACACATATCTAGCTCAAAGAGAAATTACTTATAAAATATTTCTTACACAAACTTAAATGTATTTGCCTTTCCAGCATGTAGACTTCAGAAGCCCAGGTTGTGAAAGTGGGGTGGGGTCTGATGGGGTTGGATAGACAAAGACATTACTGCAAAGAGAGCTGTTGTAAAGAGATTACTGTGAAGAGAGCCTGGAAGGAGAACTGTAATTCTACCTTTAAACTTAGGCATTGTTTACAGATTTAGAAAAATAGTTTGTTTTTTCATATATAGACATTTATTATTTTTATATAAATATGGGTGTTATTGTGACAAAGAAAATACAAAATCTCCTAAAAATGTGAATCCATGGTTGCTTTGGTTCATCAGGTGTTTGCTGGTCAAAGATAAAAGAAACAAAACTCTTAACACTTGGAAATTTTTAAAGATTAGAAATCACTGTTATGCAATTTGAGAGTTCATTTAAAAATACAAATGCTGTGTTTAACTAAAGGAATATAAATAACATTCTATCCAAAGAATACAACAGTGAGAGTGAGTGTAAACCTTAAATTGGGAGATAGAAGGGGACGGGGGAGGTCAGATCGAGGGAGGGTGAATGGTGGGATCACACCTATGGTGCATAATGCAAGGGTACATGTCGGATCTATCAGTATGGAGTATAAATGTCTTAACACAATAACTAAGTAAACGAGACGAGGTATATATTAACCAGTGTGATGTAAGCGTTCCTAATTCTATACAAATTCAGCACATTGTACCCCATAAATGCATTAATGTATACATGATCCGTGTTTATGATTTAATAAAAAATAAAAATAAAAAACGGAAGTATATTTAGCAAAAGCCTCTTCTAAATGATGTTTAGCACATAAAAAAAAAAAAAGAGTGGGTCCATCTGTTACTTTCTATTTCTAACAAAAGGGGAAATGGAAGATCGTTTTGATCAATGTCCTTTTAATTCTTAGACTTGGTCTGAAATAAATCACAGTGTTGTGGCAATTCATTTATAGAGGTTAACGTGATATGATGTGGCTTTTCATGGTAACATGGATTTCACTTGCTGAGCGCCTGGGACTTTAATTTGCCATATTACCTGCTGTGGCTTAACTGACACAAAATAATTATTGGGACTTCCTTGTCACAGTGGCCCATTCCACACCTGCACCCTTTTGTTGGGAGCCCGACAGGGATGCTAGATGTGAGGTCTCTACTGAATAGATGTCCTCCCGGAGTAGTTCTCTCACACTGGATTGATTTATGGATGTATTAGGCTCTTTGTTAGCATGTAAACCCTTAATTAATTTAATGCCCTCTGTAGAGAAATTAAACTCCTAGTTAAGATTTTTAACAGACTCAGATGGTGCTAATAATAGGGAAGCAAGTCCTACGAATGGATTTACCATGGTCACTGGCGTTCATCCTTCACAGTGAGGGCTGGTGTATGGAGCTGAGAGTGTACCTTCAAGTAAAGAAAGGGCTGTCAGAAAGTCCTTCCATTGTGGCTCCTAATCCAATTTGGGCTCATCACTGGAGTTGTAGCTTCCCATCTGTGGGCT
Source organism: Otolemur garnettii (assembly GCF_000181295.1). Classification (NCBI taxonomy): domain Eukaryota; kingdom Metazoa; phylum Chordata; class Mammalia; order Primates; family Galagidae; genus Otolemur; species Otolemur garnettii. Next base: position 1,304,381 of record NW_003852475.1, on the reverse strand, counting down.
CAGAGAGGAAGGGACAGGAGCAGACATGGAGCAGCAAGGGTAGGGCATGGAAGAGAGGAAGACCTGTTTGGATTACATTTGTCTTCAGTCAGATATTTCCCTTTAACTAGTGATTCCGAGTTCAATGTCTCCTACTGGGATGAGGGTTTGTTTAGGTAGGAATACGGAAGTCGAGGTAATTCTCAGAAAGTTTTATGTATAAATGCATAAGAGGTCTGACTGCTTGAAATCACCACCAAAAAAATTCTGTCACTTCAAATTGTTGTGAACCATGATAAATTCTAAGATTAGTGATCTATATATTTCATAAATTAAACTATATACTAGAAGATATAGATGAAACCCAAAGAAAACATAGATGGAATCCTCTTTAACCCTAGTATAGAAAAAGGCTCTCTAATTAAGACTCAAAATATAGATACAGTAAAAAGACTGATAAATTTTACATAAAGATAATTTTTTTTTTTTTTGGAGACAGAGTCTCACTATGTCGTCCTTGGTAAGAGTTTCATGGCCTCATAGGTCACAGCAACCTTAAGCTCTTGGGCTTAAGCAATTTTCTTGCCTCAGCCTCCCAAGTAGCTTAGACTACAGGAGCCTGCCACAATGCCTGACTATTTTTTTGTTGTAGTTGTCATTGTTGTTTTTTTTAGCAGGCCCAGGCTGGGTTCGAACCCGCCAGCCCAGGTATATGTGGCTGGTGCCCTAACCACTGAGCTGCGGCGCCAAGCCCATAAAGATAATTTTTGACATGAAAAATGCTATAAGCAATGTTAAAAGACAGTTGATAAAACTTGGGCAAAATACAGGTATTTCCAGTGTATATTACAACAAAGTATTAATATGATATTAAACCTCTAAAAATTGAAAGTCAAGGATCCATTAGAAATAAACCAATAGAAAAAAATGTACATACAATTCACAAAAGTGATATTAAAAATGACCCTTGAGCATATGAAAAAAACGTTCTTGGTCCGTTATAGAGAACTGCAAATTGAAAAAACACTGAGATACCTTTTATCCCCTACTAGACTAGTAAAAACTAAAAATATCACAACACATTCTATTGATGCTGTGTGGAAACAGACACACTCATACATTGCTACCTTTAATGTAAATTAGTACAATTCTTCTGGAGGGAAATTTGGTAATATCTAACAAAATTACATGAGCACTTTGGATTTAGCCATTCCACTTCAATGAATCTACCCTGATGATATTCCTGCAACAATATAGAAGTAAACACACACAAGGTCATTCATTACAGCATGTTTTGTACTTGCAAAATATTGGAAAGACTTTAACTGTCAATACCTAGGAGATTTGTTGAATAAAGTATAGTATATTCACAAAACAGAGCACTATGGTGGTGTGATAAAGAATAAGGAAGATGTCTGAGCACTGATATAGAATATTGCCAGGGCATGCTCTTAAGCAGAACACAAAATAACCTCTATAGTATGTTACTATTCATTTAAGAACCATGGGGGCCAGGTGCAGTGACACATACATGTAATCCAAATGCTTTGGGATGCCAAGGTGGGAATATCACTTGAGGCCAGGAATTTGGCCCAGCCTGGGGCAATGTAGCAAGACCCCATCTCTACACAATATAAAATAAAAAAGCCAGGCATGGTGGTATGTGCCTTTAGTCCTATTTAGGAGGCTATTTAGGCTACTTGGGGGGTTGTGGCAGGTGAATTGCTTGAGCACAGTAGTTTGAGGTTCCAGTGAGCTATGATGATGCCACTGCATTCCAACCTGAGTGACAAAGCAAGACCTCATCTCAAAAAAACAAAAAGATATGTCAGAAAATACATAGGTATCTACATATTTGTACAAAAGAAATATATGAAGGCTAAACCGGAAACTAAAGTGTTTGGTTACCTACAGGTGTTGGGTGGGAAAGGGGTGTGGAAAAGTGGAGAATTGGATTGGAGTAGAAGGGATGAGAAGAGAGTGATACTCTGATCATAAAACATTTTGTATAGTTCTGAGTTCTGGAGTCATAGTAATGTTTCGCATCTCTTCTGGACACCTCCCAGATAAGCAAATGATTAAAACCAATCAGGATGTATGGAGAACCCATAGTGAAATACAGATAGTAGCAGATAACCCTAACCTTATTGTACCCCCCTAATAATATCTAATGTTATTATTATAGATTAATGACAAACTGCAGGTGGTGGGAGTGGAACTAATCTGAGTAACTGTGAAACCCTGCACTGTGACTGGATCCTGTAAGGTCAAAGACAGTTGTACAGAAATGCTGCAGTCTAGTAGGAAGTGTGTTTCTCAGTATTAACTAGCAATTCTGACACCGCTTTTGTCTATTAGAATTAAACATTAAATAATTACGTTGTAAATAATGAGAGCTGGATTCTTATTGTTGGAAAAAGTTCTAAATAAGAAAAGGAAAACATGCTAAAATGAACCTCATGTCAGATTGGGATCAGAGTTATCAGTAAAAAGTCCTAGTTATGCATATGTATGTACGCACATTTTATATAGTTAATGCTTATATACACACCAAGATGATACAGAAATATACATACGTGTGTGTGTGTATGTGTAAGCTACTGCATATACAGAAAGATTTCCCAACTATGTTCACTGAAAGGGCTTAGAACAATGGCATTCCCATCTGTATATTACTACGGACAACACCAGAGAGCCCAGATCTTGGTTTCTAAACACTATCTATAGGAATAAGGTGAACTGGGACTCTGGAGAAGTGGCTGGTTCCAAAGCTGGGGTGGGGAAAATAAAGGATGTACTTGGAAAATTTGGTGTGTTGAAGTGTATGGAAATGCCCCAAATGGATGGGGATTTCTGCAAAGGACACAGAATACCACCAAAAGGGAGCTTTTTTTTTTTTTTTTTTTTGAGACAGAGCCTCAAGCTGTCCCCCTGGGTAGAGTGCCGTGGCATTACAGCTCACAGCAACCTCCAACTCCTGGGCTCAAGCGAGTCTCCTGCCTCCGCCTCCCAAGTAGCTGGGACTACAGGCGCCCGCCACAACGCCCGGCTATTTTTTTTGGTTGCAGCCGTCGTTGTTTGGCGGGTCCAGGCTGGGGATTCGAACCCGCCACCTTAGGTGTACGTGGCTGGCGCCTTAGCCGGTTGAGCTATAGGTGCCGAGCCCAAAAGGGAGCTTTTAATGACTAAAGATGGAACAATTTGAGCAACAAAATAATCTAAATAACCTGAGTGTTGGAATTTAGCCTATAAAATAAATTTTCATGAGTCCACATTGAAGGATACTAAAATTAGTGGATGGAAGTTTGAGGAAAAATAGAATTTGCCTAGTTTCAAAGTACCTCATCCATGATATATATTAAATACAAAGATAAGGTAGTAACTTTATTGTAGACAATCCTGGCAGAGGCCTCAACCAAGTGGTTAAGATAAACATCCCCAGCATTACTACCTAGTGGTATCATTAACCTCTTGATAAAATGCGCTGATTTATTGTCTTGTAATGTACTCATATAAAATGTATAACCTCATTCCAATAGACAAACATCAGAAAAACTTAGATTTGAGGGGTATTTTATCAAGCTCATAAAAGACAAGGAAAGGGCTGGGCATAGTGGCTGCTGTCTGTAATCCCAGCACTCTGAAAGGCCAAGGTGAGTAGATTGCCTGAGCTCAAGAATTCAAGACCAGCCTGAGCCAGAGCAAGACCCTCTCTCTAAAATAATAGCTGGGTGTTGTGGTGGGTGACTGTATTCCCAGGTACTGGGGAGGCTGAGGCAGGAGGATCTCTTGAGCCCAAGAGTTTAAGGTTCCTATGAACTATGATGACACCACAGCATCCTACTCAACACAATGGAGTGAGACTCTTGTCTCAAAAAAAAAAAAAAGTCAAGGAAAGACAAGGAGTGACTGTTACATCTTGGAGAAGGTTAAGGAGACATGACAACAGATGAAACGTAGGTATCCTGGCCAGGATCCTGGAGTGGATTATAGGGTGTTCGTAGAAAAAGCTAATGAAATTCAAATAAGCTCTTTAGTTAATGGTATTGGACCAAGATTTATTGTATCTTTTTAAAAAAAAAAAATCACTAGAAACAAGTGTGCATCTTTTCCTACTTTCTCACCATTGTTTTTATGTTCTCTCTGGTTTTCAAATTTCTGGTGTACCTGTCATTGATGACTATGCTGTTATCCACATTGTTGGTAAATCTCTTGTCTGTGGATATTGTGAAAGAAGAGCCAGAGCTAGACCGAGGTTAAAGTGGTAACCAGATTTTATTCAGGACTATTGCAATAAAAGAAAAGAGACCTCCAGTCCAAATACAACAGGGGAAGGTGGGAATCTGTAGCTAAGGAGTGGGGTTGGGATATCAGTGGGTGATAAGGGAGGATCTGGCCAATTGCCCTAACAGGATTTTTGCAAAAGGCAGGCCAGGGAGCTCAGCCATCACCAGGGAGATGTGGAGGCTGAGAACCAGATCAGATGTGAAGGGTGATCAGATCCAGGGATGGAGGGGGTTTGGTCTAAACTGGCCTAGTAGGATTCCTGCTAAAATTGGACGATGGAGAGATGAACATGGAAGCCCAAAAGTCAGGGCTGAGTTGCCAAGGGCTCAGAATGACCTGGATAGAGTTTAGCATTTAGTAGGAGAGTTTTTTTCAATATGAATGGTACTCAGTATTTTCATATCTATGTCCTTTCTTCCAGCTCCCCCCAGAATTGCAGTATACGTCTTCATATAAAAACAAAAAATAAGACCTCTATCAGTTGTCTTTGGCAAGATCCTACCCCCAGCCTCCTGCCATGCAGGAATCTAGAGAGTTTACCTAATCTTTGTGGGGATAGGAAACAGGGGCAGTCCTGAGAGGGCCAAGTGCAGTGGCACCTGGATCTTTACTGGCTGCCCCTGGCTTGAGCATGCAGCCCTCAGCCCTTCTCAGCTTAGCCTTCTGCATGGCAGCATCCTGCATTGAACCCCTTTCATGAGGACACGGTGAATCTAGGTTGTAGCCTCTAGCAAGTGGCAGGGTTTGTGATGCAGAAACATTGGGGTCACTCAGGAGTGAATATAATTTAGCAATCAATGAACTGTTAAGAGGCAAAATGTGGGAGTCTAAATGGGCTCTTCTGTTTGGAGCGCTAGGGGTTTTTTTGTTTGTTTATTTTGTTCTCTATGCTTAACCGTTTCCTAGCTTCTCTACAACCCTCAGTCTGTTAGGATTTACTTGGGAAGTGGCATATATGTGCATCATCAAAACATAATTTTGTTTTGCTGTTGAAATTCATTTAAGCATGGACAGTTAACTATTCTTAAAATTAACTATGTGTTTGGCTTAATGATAAATAATTATATAGTTGGGGCTCTGATCTTTATTTCTAGTCAACAAAAGCATTTCCAAAGTCTCCGAAGTCTTCATTAGACTTACCTGTAGAGACGTGACGGAAGATACTTTTAATGTTGTAGGTTTGACCTCACTGAAAAAACTTCAGATAGACTTCTTGGAGTGTTGTAATTATTGACTTGGTCCCCAGAGGAGTTCTATTAATGGTAGCTTTTCAAAGCAGTATTTATTTCCTGGACGCACTTACAGAGATGGCTTGTTTTTAAGAGATCAGATTATCAAAAGATGATTTTGTTTTTCTTTTTTGAGACAAAGTCTGGATAGAGTGCTGGATAGAGTGCTTGGCATTATTATAGGTCACTGCAAGCTCAAACTCTTGGGCTCAAGTGATCTGCTTGCCTCAGCCTCCCAATTAGGTGGGACTACAGGCTGCACTAGTTTTTTGGGGTTTTTTTTCTATTTTTAGCATAGATGGGGCTCACCCTTGTTCAAACTGGTCTCAAACTCCTGAGCTCAAGCAGTCTACCTGCCTTAGCCTCCCAGAGTGCTAGAATGACAGGCATGAACTTAGTTCTTTTGACCCCAGATACCTTCTTTAGGCTCTTTGATGGCTCTTGGAGAACGCCATCATTAGTGTCTCATTTTTCTCCATTCTGTATCTGGATTTCTTTTTTACCCTCTCTTGTTGATGGACTGAAATTGTTGATATTTTCATAATTTAGCCTTAGTGGCAGACTGTCACAACCAGGGTGGGTCTGTCGTTTCGGTGTGTCCACTGGTTAGGGTATTGTGTTGACATATGTTTTGGAGCTGGCAGAGAAAGAAGCTAACTAAGCTCCAGCTTTCCTCTTAGTGATTTTGTTACTGGTTCAGGCTTTCTACCAGAAGAGGGAGCCACATTCATTTAAAATAGCATCCATAATCCCGGTTGAGTTCTTTTCTTCTTTCAGCAAGTTCCAGATGGAATGCATGTGACATAGTGCTCTGGGCACGATGGCCCCAGACCTCCCCTTCAGAGTGAGAGGGAGGCTGCCTCAGGGACCACACCAGAGGCTGATAGCAGGAATCATTCAGGCCTGTAATGGGTAGATTTGTCCTAATGCTTTTCTCTATTAAAACAACATAACAAACAATAACAAAAAAACAAACAAACAAAAATATGCTTATTCTCTGAAACCTATGTTTCCTCTCAGTTGGAGATCACATTTCTGCTGGATTTAAAGAATTGAAACTTTAATTAAGCATGTAATGGCCTGCTTCACTTTGTTATTCCACAAAAACAACTCTTTCCTTTTTGTGGGATTGATGTCATAGTATGAAAAATAGGTTGTTGTCTTTATATTATAACTTGAGAGATGCCTTCAAAAGAACCCTTGCCATAAAATGTTCCCTTTATCTCTCCACTGCCCTGCTCAAGTGTCTGGAATCCTAGCATAAAATACTAATTCATTTGGATTATTATATTTTGCTTCAGAGTCTTAAAATTGTAAATATCTTCAGCATGGTAATATGTTGATCTGTCAGAAGCCATTTAACTATGTAGATGAGATTAGTTTAACTCAGTCTAACTGAGCAAGCCTGTCACCTGAGTAACTCAGCCAGGAAATGATTGCTTTAAAAAGGACAAGAGAGAGGTTATTTCTAGGACATGCCTAGGAGAGTAGATCTGCATGTAGACTGTTGATAAGTGTTTCAGGACCAAAAAGAAAGCATAAATAAAGTGTGCCCTCAACAGGACAATGTAGAAGGAAGCATCGAAAGGAAGAACACTGATGGCTTCCGAATATTCACCCACTGCACCCTGGCCCGGAAGGAAGCCTTGGCAAGAGCCTCTACAAATAGGCCTGTGCACCTTCCCATTGCTGTCGGTCATAAATGGCATTTCTATTTAAAGTAGAACTTGGCTATTCCTTCTCCATCTTTCCTTCCTATTGCAAAAATACAAAGACGCTGTTGAATAAAGAAAGGTGCAAAGGTAGGAGTGATCCTGGAAGCCAGTGGACAGACACCTTGTTATAAGCACTGCAGAGTCCTCGGAGAACCATAATGCTGGCAGTCACGGTATACTGTGGATAACTGTGAGGAGGGCTGATACTCGTGGAATGTTATTTCTGCACAGAATCTTCACAAGTTCTTTATGACAGTCCACAGAAGTAATTAGTACTTGATTGTACAAGGTTAGAGAGGATATGACTGCCCCAGATCCCACAGCTGGGAAGATGCAGTGCAGGTTTTTGAACTCTCTCTGCCCCAGAGTGCGAGTTCCCAGACATGGTACTGTACTGCCTTTCAGCATTACCAGGAACCCCAAAGCCAGTGAAATTATACACTTTCCCTGACAATTTTGCTTTTAAAATGCCTGTCCTTCTGAAGTATGGAGAATCCTCAAAAAACTCAAATTAGACCACCCATTTGATCCCACAATCCCATTATTAGGTATCTACTCAGAAGAAAAAAAATCATTTATCATGAAGACATTTGCACTGGACTGTCTATCGCAGCTCAATTTACAATCACCAAAATGTGGAAACAACTTAACTGCTCACTAACCCAGGAATGGATTAACAAGCTGTGGTGTGTGTATACTAGGGAATACTATTCAGCCATTAGGAAAGATGGAGGCTTTACATCTTTTTTTTTTTTTTTTTCAGTTTTTGGCCAGGGCTGGGTTTGAACCTGCCACCTCTGGCGTATGGGGCTGGTGCCCTACTCCTTTGAGCCATAGGTGCTGCCTGAGGCTTTACATCTTTTGCATTAACCTGGGATAGAGTTGGAACACATTCTTCTTAGTAAAGTATCACAAGAATGGAAAAGCAAGAATCCAGTATACTCAATTCCTTTATGAACCAGTAGATGATCTAATACCCACCCACATAAGAGAAAAACGCGCATCCATTGAAGGTGGGGGGCAGGGGAATGAGGAACAGGGAGAGGAAAGAAAGGGGGGATGGGTGTGCTCCCACTTAATGGACACAATGTTAGGGTGTATGGTACACCTCTTGGGGGTGGGACACAATTGTAAGAGGGAGTCTACCTAAGATATGCAAACATTGTAACCTAATTCTTTGTACCCTCATATTAACCTGAAACAATTTTTAAAAATAAAATAATAAAATGCCTGTCCATCTGGCTGTTTTAAAAGGAATTGGTTTTGTATGCATCACTGAGAACTATAGAATATAATATGCCTGTCCTGAAATTATTATTATTTATAGAGACACTCACTTTTTCTTAGGCTGGACTTGAACTCCTAAGCTACGCAGTCCACTGCCTCGGCCCCTCAGAGTGCTATAATTACAGGCATGAGCCGCCATGCCTGGTCTAAAATTATTTTCTTTAAATGTCATCCAAGGCAATATTCTAAAAATCAAGGTCTGATTATTGTGGGTTCTTTGTATCTACACCCAGTGGTCTGTCTGTTATTGCTTTCAAAACAACTCTAAGTGGCACAGTGATATCTTATGCTTTGTAACCCCCTGATGCCTTACTATGGTAGCCACATATAGGTATTTGCTATCGTCTCTAAACTCTGCCAGGTTCATTTCATATCAGATCTTCAGCTGCACAAAAGCAATTCTATTTTGTAACGAAAACACATGGATTTCAACTGCTCGAGGTAGCACTCTTGTGGGGAGCTGGCTTTGTGTGCGTGCAGTGTGGGCTTGCCACACACCCTAATAACTATGAGTGGGAGCCACTTTAATGTAAAAGCACCAGGCTCAGCAGTCTGGATAAACTCTCATCAGAAGTCCCTGCAGGCAGCGACTGGAGTCTGGATGCTTACAGTAGCAGACCTGGGTTAATATCGTCACAAAAGGGAAGCTATGGATAACCACTGATAAGAGATGCCAGAAACTCTCTGCAAGAGGGCAAGCTAGAGAGATGACAAACATCTAGCTGTGACGTCAGGAGAGATGACAAACATTAGCTGTGACGTCAGGAGAGGTGACAAACATTAGCTGTGA